>NW_019524815.1:818817-824974 GCF_002814215.2 Seriola lalandi dorsalis | reverse complement strand
AGATCCTGCTCCCCAGTGGTGCTCCCTTCCCCAGGACCCACCAGTTTCTGCCCTCCATGCCTGCCTCCCTCCGCCTGTCAACTCACAGATACACAAACAGACAAACTGAGGAGTGTGGAAATGCAGGTGGTGGTCAACAGCCACACTCCGAAATCACAAGGTCACCCTGGGAAGAAGGGAAAAAGAGTAGAGAAGCAAGAGACAGAGACAATATTAAACGAACAGAAAACGTATGATCACATAAATTACATGTTGAATATATAAGCAAAACGACGATTCAATAAATATGAGATATCACAAGCTGATATTGAAATTATTTTTGAAGTCGCAGATGGCACCTACTCTGTCATGATATTCAGCAAGTGTTACGTAACCACAGTCAAGTCAGAAAATGACATTGTATATATTCATATGTGTTATAGTTAGAGTTATACACATAGTTAGAAGTGTCCATGTTGTATTTTATATGTTATGTAATGTGTTGATCTATAATGTGTAAAAGTTCAAGGTAGTACAAGTTATTAGAGCGGGGACACAAACTGAAAAGCCCCATAAAAATTAATTCTGAAAACATCCTTAGTTATATTCAAACACTCAGTCACTGGACTGGCAACATAAGCAACCCACCTGCCATCACGTTTTTATTTAAAATGCTAAAATCTTATTGGTGCATGGAAATACATGACAACACCTTTTCCCCATTGAGCACCTCCCACTTCAAACCAGTGAGAACAGCAGAGAGAAAAACAGAAAAACAGAAATACAGAAATACGTGACGAAAAACAACCAAATGTGTTGTAACTTTGGCAGAAAGTTTTGTGGTCATGTAGAATCCCATTGGTCCTTGTGAAAAGATGACTGAGAAAGTAGATCTTCAGGACCTTCAAGTCATAAAATAAGGTATTCAGTTTAGAGAGATTAAAACCAGTGAACCCGATCCAATGTTGCTATAAACTCAGGCTGGACATTTCTAAATCTTTGAAGACTGAGAGCAATTTTAACCAGTCAGGCTCAGTATTCTTCAGTACTCTTATAGTATCGAAACACTACATCAAAAAGCTCCCTCAGGCAGTGTTATTAGGTTTGTTACTGGGTTGCTGGGGAATAGAGGAAGCCATGACTAAATAGAGCAGGTATATGAATATAGCTTTACCGGATAACTGTAACAGGGGGATGCACCTGCTACTCAGCATAAAGACATGTTGTGTCAATGAACAACTGCTTTTCTCGTCAGGAAAATATAAATACAGGTTGTTTTTAAAGAATAGGTTGACATTTTTACTTTTTTTTTCATGTCTATTTACTGTATATAAAATAATGCTTTTTTTTTTTTTAGAGTTAACAGTCGCTGTGATCTTTCCTCCTGACCATAAAGCCAGCTAGTTGCTAACTGTGTCTGTCCGTTGATTGGTGCTGAGCAGGCAGTGTGCACTGGATTTTTGGAGCTTAGAGCTTAGAGCTTAAAGCTGTCTGCTGCAGGTGAAAATGATGCTATAGGAGCAGTGAGAGTGAAACCAAAAAAATAAAGTTGTAGGCCGGGACAGCTGACCAATACAGAGGAGATTCTTGTGATTATTCTCTGAAGTTTCATCACTATGAGCAACAACCCCTTCCACATTGTCATATTGTTTTCATCTTATCATTTGATAAATTATTGTTATTAAAAAATATTATATTATTATATAGCTGCTTTAAGTTCTGCTGACAATAATATGAGCTTTCAGCAGTAGACAAATCCAATATCTTCCACAGTTAGAGTTTTTAGCTCAAAAGTCCCTTTTTGTGTTTCCCAAGACAGTTTTTTTTTTTCAAAGGATAGAAATACAACAGAGGGAATCTCATATCAAAAAGACACTTACACACTCAGACTGGTAAAGCCTCAGATTTTGGCAACCCACCCGTTTACATGGGAATGACGTCAAGAAGGAATCTCCTCATGGCCCCTCAACTATCTAAACAAACAATCAATGCTGCTGTTTTACCAGTCTCATTTTGTAATATGTTTCTAAACACAATGTCAGAATTTGCCGCTGAGATGATGAGAAAAACTTTTTCAACAAGAAGGTTCAGTCAGGTTACATGCTCTATTGAGCTAAAAAAGCCAGTGTTTGCTCATCAGTGACGTGTTAGGATGTGACAATGCATCCATATTTGAATATCATTCACGGGAGCAAAGAGGCTCAGGAAATGGTTTGTTTGTCATTTGCACAGCAATAATACCTCAACTCATTCTTGCCGATCATATGCCCAAGAGACTAACGGACCAAAAAAGTGACATTAGAGTTCAGCTGATATTCAGCAGATACTGATATAAACCTACTGAACACTTAAATTAAAGATACGATTAGATCACTACCTCTAAGACATTCAATAATGTGATGTGAAGTCCATGCACTCACCATCCTACAACCGTGGTTTAGCTGGACAGGCTCACATTTGATTAGAGTAAGAGGTGGGCTGCTGCTCATAGCCCTGGCTGTAACCTCCTTCCTCATTGTAGCCTCCCTGCTGACCGTAGTCGGGCTGGTAGCCTCCCTGGGAGCCGGCGTAGGGGTCCTGCTGACCGTAGCCTCCCTGGCCGAAGGAGTCGGGGGCGGGCTGCTTCTCCTGCGATGGGACGTATGTTCCAGCGAAGGCAGCCATCCAGCCGGTCTCCTTGAAGACGAACCACAGGTTTCCTATCCACAGGATGAGGTTGATGAAGCCAAAAGCCTGTGGAGCAGAAAGGAGATGAGTGTTTGTTCTAGCAGAAATTTACTGTAACTGTTCTCACACAGCTCCTCAGTATCCAGGACCTACCACGGAAGTGTTGAGGCCGGAGACCTTGGGGTCGTAGACCTCACGGCAGCGATTCTCTTGTTCCTCACAGGCTGAGATAAATTTGATGACCTTCTCTGGATCAGTGTTTGTTTTCACGTCTGATAGGCCTTTAGCCCAAGCACATGAAGACACCAGCCACATGAAGGCAAATACCGCCGTCACAACAAAGTCCTGGGAATCAGCAAGACAAGAATTTTACTTTCACATTAAGAGTGTAGAGTGTAGTTAGAGGACTTGTACGCCAAGAAGGTATAAGAGGTAAATGAACTCACGATCTGGGCCCCTTTGGTGTTTTCACGGTACTTCTCCAGCATGAAACAGTAAACAGCGAGGGCTGCCATGGAGTAGAGGAAGGAGAAGACACCGATGGTGACGAAGAACTCAGCTGAGGAGGAGTAGTCCCCAACCAGGAATAGACGCTCAGACTTTCCTTCCTTGCAGGTGGGGGCATCAAAGTAAACCTGATGGAGTCTGAGAACAGCAAGAGAAGGAGAGACAGAAATTAAATGATGAAAGTGCAAGAGGAGCAAAGGAAAAGATACAGTTGTACATGTGAATACAATGTGTCTCTTATATTTATTTTAGGTATGTATTTGTGTAAAGATGAGCTAGGATCTGTATATTTAAGGAATAGTGTGACATTATGGGAAATGCTATAATTTGTTTTCTTGGGAGGATTTAGATGAGAAGATCATCTCATGTCTGTCTGTACATTAGCTTAGCTTAGCATAAAGACTGGAAACAGGAGGAAACAGCTAGCCTGGCTCAGTCCAAATCATATCCAAGTCACATCTTCTTAATCCATATTATAACTTGTTACTTTAACACATGGGTAGCCAATTATTTTATCATTATTTTTCGAAGAGAGGCAGACTAGCTAGTTTTCCAGTGGAGACAGTGAAGACAGAATACATACCTGAATGGATATTCAAATTCTACTTCTATGCCCAGGTCACTCTCCGACCGGTTTTTACACTCCACGCTCATCTTGAACATGCCAGAGTAACTGCCACATGTCGAGAAGGCGAAGATTGCAAAGATCTGCAGGAGACAGAAGAATGAAGGCACCAGTCAGACAAACCGGGAGAAACAGAGAATACTCAGAGCGATTTGTTTTTTTATGTCACACTTTCTTCCCTGACTCACTGATCACATACAATCTTTATATTCCAGTTCAGCTCAGATGATGTAACCGTGTAAACAAAGAGCTAGACTGTAAAACAGGTGACAGCTCCATTTCCACTGAAAGCTGCAGACTCTGCTTTCACCACCTGCAGTGTCTCAAGCAGACTGACGTCTCCACCAATCATGGTGAGCTGCTGAAAAATGCACACAGAGTGCAGATCAATGCAGCGTTATCACCAGGTTACACAGCAAGGCCTGTACCTGTTGCCATGGTTACCATTACTTTTGGTTGATGTGGCTTTCCTGCAGATGTTTTTATAGTATTTGTTTGTACTTTGTGGTACAAGAGTGACAGTGAATTCATTCAGAGTCTGTTAATTCAGGTACAAATGGCTCAGTCGTGTTCCCCAGCTCCCGCCTCTTGTCGCGTAAACAGCGCAAACAGAAATGCATGGAGATAAACTCACACTCTCACACCACACACACACACACAAACACACACACAAACTCACAGCAGATTAGGCACGTCAGACTATTTTTACCACACCCTCCCTACGCTGCAGGCCAGATCCGATTGGATGGAAAATCCAGCTATTAATCTGACTGAGGTGCTCTACCATCTGTCACCAAATACTCAACTACAAGCGATTGTACAGAGTCACAACACACACACACACACTCAGAGCCACACCCACACACGTGAGCTTGCACACACAAATACACAAAGGAATGTCACCTCCTTCTTAAGTCTAGTCTTGTAGTACAGTCTACCTGCTGCAGGCATCAACACACTTAACTATTTACAGTAATCTTTAAGCTAATGTGAGTCAGAGGCTCATTTGTTGGATTTACACACAGTGGCCGCCTAGAACGAGCCTCATTGTGATCACTTTTATTCATCCTCCTCTCCTCCTGCAGGTCTATTTCATATTTTAGAGTCTCTCCCATCATCTCGAACACCTTCTCTCACTGTCGTTGCTAAAAGGCTAATCAACACGTATTAGTAATCAATGCAAATGGCTATAAACATGATGAAAGTTGCAGCGTTAGCTCATTACAAATTTGAAGAAAGAAAATCAAGGAAAAAAAGTAATTTGCCATCTGGAGGGTAAATTTACAGTTATAATCCACCCTAAAATACAAATAATGTTATAATATTTTTACAATCTTAGCTGGAAATACAGAAACTCAAATCTTCAGAACATTTAAGCTTCGTAATGTTTTTATGGCTGCATTCATGAACCACCAAATATCACTCTAATTTCAAATTGGCAGAGAGTCTCAACTCTGCTGTATCAACCTTAAAAGAATCAAGTTCGAGGTAACAAATGCAAAAACAAAAAGACAAGGCTGAAAAATGTGAGTTGTGTTTTCCCTTTGAAACCCATATAACAGGATGTACTGCTGCAGCAGCTGCACAATCGATCAATACCTACAGCACATGCAGTGTATCACGCCTGCAGTGTCGGCACAATCCTTCACACAGTGCGTATAATGGTATATTTTATCCATTGTTATTATGAGGACGTTCAATGGTTTAAGAGCTCCCAGTGTCCATATCATTCTTTCCCTATCCCTCTTGAGACAGCAGCTCAGATTTCATGAGACAGATCAATATGGAGATCAACATTTGGTGCCCCAGCTGTACGTTTGGCTTTCTTGTCATCTTCTTCTTCTTTTGCGGTGGCGTTCTGAAGAAAAAGAAAATTCACTCTAATGAGAAAGAAATGATTAAACCACACTGCTGCTTCATCTTAATCACCCTAAAGTGATTTGAATCACACTGATATGATGTGAGGAATTAATCGAGGGAGGCAGCACATTTACTTCTAGACCGAAATGTAGCGTTTTAGAACATTATTTCCTTGTTATAACATAAAATACAGACCCTGATGTAAATGTATAATAAGGTTAAAAAATGTAGGAATCATCACTTGTGCTGTCATGTTTAAATATAATGAAACACGTGTCAAAGTAAAGTAAAAGGAGTCTGCAGCCATCTCAGCAGCTCTGTGAGACATGAGCTACATGCTAATGTCAGCATGTTTACCATCTTACTTTAGTGTGTAAGCCTGCTAACATTTGCTAATTAGCACTGAACACAAAGCACAGCTGAGACTGATGGAGTGTTAGGGTCAAGATAATTTTGATGATGATGGCGCTAGATAAAAAGTCAGGGGATCACATTATTACAATTCATTCTGGGGGGTGG
>NW_019524815.1:804452-818797 GCF_002814215.2 Seriola lalandi dorsalis | reverse complement strand
GGGGGGTGGGGGTGGGGGGGCATGAATGTGTGTGCTACATTTCACAGCCACCCAATAGTTTTGGAGACATTTTACTCCAAAGCACAAATGTCAGCCTTATGATGGGCGTGTCATTGTGTAGGAACCATGAATGACTAGAAGTTCTTAATATATTTCAGTCTGGACCAAAGTGGTGGACTGACCAACCCTGCCCATCCCCTAGAGCCACACCGCTAGCATGGCTAAAAACCAGTAGCATCATGGAAACAGAATCGTAAAAAGACGGCACCGTGGCACAATTGAGAGCTGTACTTTTATGGTGACAGATGAGTGGAGGGAGGGGTGAAGGAGGAGGAGGAGAGGCACAGCCAGGCTGAGAAAAGAAATGGTGGCACACTGAGTGTTAAGTGCCATGGTAACACTGCTGGCAGCATCACACAGTGAGGAGGCAGAAGCTGGTTTCTACCCCTCCTGGTATGCTGGATGGTTGTCAGCTCTTCTGTGCCGAGAAGATACATAATCCTACACAGACAAACAATCTGTCTGCTACTGCTTTTCTTTCTCTGTCTCTATCCATAAAAACTGATCCATACATAAATAAAAGTAAAAGTAGTCAGTATTAAAGCCTGATTTTTCATATTTGGGAATTACCAAAATCAAAATGATATTTCAGCTAATATATATATATATATTCTTTACATAAACACAAACACATGAATAAAACAGTTCACATCATAAATAGAGATTGCTGTATGCATAGTATCTATGTTCGGACTCATATCTGTAGTGACTGTACTGTACTGTATAGCATCATATTAAAAAATTAAAAATACATGCCAGCATTTAG
Organism: Seriola lalandi dorsalis; assembly: GCF_002814215.2. Lineage (NCBI taxonomy): Eukaryota > Metazoa > Chordata > Actinopteri > Carangiformes > Carangidae > Seriola > Seriola lalandi. Next base: position 817,971 of record NW_019524815.1, on the reverse strand, counting down.
CCAAAACCACAAAAGTGCAAAAATAAACACAAGCTGTGTAAGCCTTCATGGGAGGCCCTGGAGTAATAACCACAGAGAGTGCCTGTACAGCAAAAGCCCCCTGAGCTACAACAAAATCAACAGCCTTTATTACACATTAGGGACTGCACCAAAGTGAATAAGGCTCTCACTTCATGTTCTCTCAAACAGCCATTTTATTTTTGCCGGGTGTGAGTCAGAGAGTGAAATTTGAATGCGGATGAAATTCAACATAGTAGTGCCATCCTGTAGCGGCAGAGGCAGGAGACTTGTTTGCCTACTCTGTGGTCGAGCACTACATCAGCTGTATCTGGGAACTCAATGTCTTCCAACATCCATCAAATCTAGGCTTTGTCAGCACTATTCCCCAGAGACAGGGAGAGAGAGAAAGAGAGGGAGAGAGAGACAGGGTGGGTGAGGTGAGGTTGGGTGAGGTGGGGTTGGGTGAGGTGGGGAGGGGAGGGGAGGGGAGGAAGCTACATGTTTCACACATACAAGATGTTGCTTAAATCTCACACATTTAGTGAACACTTGCGCTGAGACGCTTTCACAGATTCCTGTAATGCTCAGATGTAGAAAACAAGATCTCACACCTTCAACCCACATACATGACTGATCCAAAGAGATCCAGTCCATTTCTATAAACTATTATGTCTCACTTCTGACAAATTGCTGCTTTGTAACATGAAGGCTGCTAAAAAAACAAAAAACAAAAAAAAACAGGTTTGTTTGTATTACACATAAACATTTCTTTCACTGCTGCCTGTTTCCACTGAATCCTGCTTTAAGAAACTGGAAAAATACTTTTGAGGGGTGGCTCCTCTCTCCCCTCCTGAAAACACTGTGTTGCTGGTGGTGCATGCCCATATTAATCCAGAAAGAGCAGCAGCTCCAGCAGCTCCTCCTCTAGACTGACGCTGAGGCACGCAGGCCCTCTGACAGATGATTCATGGGCCCTGGCTTCCTGAGCGTGGCTGCTGATTGGTGGTTTGCTTGCTGTGACCCAGGGAGGCCGTGATGAGGTGCTGGCACACTCACACAGCTCCAGGGAAGGACTACAGAGTCATGCGGTACACTCATGCCGCTGACTGTTCTCTGGTATATCTGCAGAATCCATTACAGAGCGGGGCTGCTTTGGCACGCACGTTTTCATCTGGGCTGTTATGTTCTCAGGCCGAGGAGAAGGGGTGTAGCTAAGAATTATGGGATTGGTGCACAAGAGAGGAACCCCCTCCTCAGTTTCCTTCTATGTTATCAAGAAAACATAGCTAATTAGATCTGAAAATGAGCATTTCATTATTGAAAGATCTATTGATTATTTTTGTGATTATGATTTTCACCAGCCCAAGGTGACCTCCTAAGGCAGCTTGTTTTGCTAGAGCATCAGTCCAAAACCCAAAGACATTGAGTTTATTGTTTCAACAATGACTAACATGATGAATCGATTATCAAAATAGTTGCTGATTCATTCATTTATTAACTAATTTTACTCACTCTGTGTTGATAACAATAACCGGCTGCTGTAACCAGAACCACAAACCAGTTCATAACATCATATCAGGGCTTTAACATAAGAGAAAGGAAAAGAAAAGACACTTGACTCCACACATCTGAGAGGCCTTCACTTAGCTGCGGGGTCTACACGGGTAATTAGTACCACTATTCCCACCACTGTGGTGCCCCAGCTGTAGAGGGAAAAAAACGGCAATAAAGAAGCACTGCTGTTAACCCTGCAGCTTGAACATGCTGCTGCTGCTGATGGAGGACAAACAGTGTGGATGACAACGTATAATATGAGGATATGTGCGAACATCCTTCATGTGTCATCTTCTAAAAAAAAAAAAAAAACCCTAAAAATGATCTTGGATAGATGTACATGGATGTAACTAACAATTCTTGTCGTTATAGATCAATCTGCTGATTATCTTCTCGTTTGGTCTTTGAAATAACAGGAAATAGTGAGAACGGCCAAAGTAGTGTCAGTCAACAGACCAAAGCCCAAAGATATGGACTTTATGATTGAATAAGACAAAGAAAAGCAGTAACTCTTTACAATTGGAGCGTGGGAATATTTGGCACTTTATCTTGAAAAATGACAGTGAGTAATTGAGTAGTAAAATAGTTGCAGTAGCTGCTAATTTATTAATCAACTAATTGTTTCTACCCAAAATGGAAGTGGATGAATTAATCAGTGAAAGTCTGTGTGACTGTATCCCATCTGTAAACGTCCTGATAGGCACTATTTAATGACGCCCCCTCCCCAAATCCCCCAAAAAATAAACAAAAGCAAAAAATCTTTCTCCTTAAGATGCAGTAGATCTATAATCCTCGAGCCAAATTAAATAAATAATTTATTTATTCTTCTATCTTCTTCCTCTATATACTAATATGTGAATAGATTGCTGGCTCCATCATCTGGTGGAGGAGACTGTGCACATCAAAACACATTAATAAACTGCTCTAGTATGCAGAGGTCACGTCCTCTGAGAAGCATTTGACAAATTGTCATTATATTCCTCGGTGAACTGACACTATGTTACTACATCAGTGACGTAATACATCCTGCTGGTGTCTCCTGCTCAGGGCTGCTGGGGCAGTGTCATCATCACAACCACCATCAGGATACAACAGACCCATCTGTAATAACCTCAGTTATTATTTGAAATTTTACTATTATTCATCTTTAGCCCTGAGGAGGAGTTCATGTTTCAGGAGAAAAAAAATAAAGACACGTGAAAATAAAAAGTGCTGATAGAGGCTTCAGCTGTGAAGCTTTTTTTCTAAGAGTGTACAGTCACATCCATTATTAAGCTCTGTGCAGCTTTATGACCTCTGTGTGACAGAAGGTCACAAATCTGTCAGTAAGAGACATGGCATTATTATTTAATGCAAACAACAACACTAGTCCCAAGCACTTTATCCTTATTAATATATCCTTCTTTTTGTTTTATTAAAATTGAAAATATTCATGCATTATTGCTATTCGTTGCAGTCACTGATAATGTAAAATTGATGACTTACCCACTGAAGAACTTTTATAAATCCCAAAGGTTGTTTGACTACCGTGAACTGCCCTTGGGCCACCAACTGTCAAAACACAAAAATCACAAAATCAGCTCTGGAGTTTTTTTTATTTTTTTTAATAACATTTTCATTTTCATGTCTCTCTCTCTGTGTGAAGTCTCGGTATACCAGACCAGGCGTGGTGATGATGATATGATGATGCTGATTAAAAAACATAAACCTAACTACCTCAGCCTCACAGCCCACAGGCCGGGCCCAGTGCTGGCACCTGCAGGTGTGTATTTAGCAAATATCTGCCTGTGAATAAAGTGAGTCAGCTGTCACAGCTGGTGCCTTTAGTGGCCTACTACATGCTGCACAACTACAGTATATTCATTTTGATATTGACTTCAAATGCTGGGTGTGTGTGTGTGTGTGTGTGTGTGTGTGTGTGTGTGTGAGTGAGTGTGAGAGTGAGTGAGAGAGAGAGAGAGAGCTCCTGCCAACATTACAATTACACAAAGCTGATTAACTGACTCTCCTCTCTGCTCTCTTGCCACACACCTCACAGCAGCCTTTTTTTTTTTTTTTAATTTGAGATTGATTTATGAGAAACGTGTGTAGCCGAGGAAGCTAAAGGTGGAGGCATTTGTGCGCAGGTGAATGCGACACCGCAAAGAAGGCGGTGTGTCCCTGTGTGCATCAATAAATGGCCGCACAGGAATAAGCAGCAGTGATAGGGATACTTTCACCCTGACGCTCGTTGTGTCTCCAGCCGCCACGGAAGCCAAACATCCATATTAAACAGATGACGCATGAACTGAGAGAAAGAAATAGTCATGTTCAGAGATTGGCAGCCTGATTGTCCGCTTATTGTCCGGTTAAACCTTATTGGCTTTGTCACAAACCACACAGCTCTCTGAGAGATGAGCTGGAGCCTATAGTGGCCATAGAGATGCAGGAGACCGTTCCCTGTGTCGGGCCTACTGCGGCTATCCGAAAACACCGAGGCCTTGGAAATTAATCAAATTCCCGTTTGGTATCTTAGCAACAGCAAGCTAATTGAGACCTGAGCAATCTGAATCAATTAGCTCAATCTCTGGAGATGATAGGCCACATCCTCTCCCCTTACTTTGCTAAATGTCATTGCTGCAGCAGTCTGTGGACATCCTACATATTTTTTGGACTGTCAGCGGGCCACTCCACCACATCGACTGCAGCATCAGTAGTGGAAAATGATCCGGTTCCGTCGTGCTCTGTCGCGCCTTTACTCAAATGCATCCTTTTAGATAAATGCAACATTACTATTTCGACTCCAAGGGATAGAAAACGCTGCATTTCAACCTAAAGGTCGGCGGTTTGTGACAAAAATATCTTAATTCAAGCGCACGACAAAGGAAAATTAGCAAATTAAATAAATAGTCAGTCACCAAACGCAACTATAATGAAATAGATAATTTCCCTCTCCAAAGCCTTACCTGGTTTGCAACATCCATCTTGGCCGCTTACTAGCTGATAAGAGGATCAGTGGGGCGGTGGGAGGGAGGCGTCTCATCCGGAACAGCCCAGGAGAGGAAGACGCCCAGGAGGAAGAGCCGGACTGCGTCACGAGCTGGTGCGAGGACGTGGGAAGCGTCGTGACGTCAGATAAATCGCTGGACGTGGAGTAAGGAGTAGGCGAGTCGAGGCATCTGTCCAATCACAGCGCTGCTTTATTCTAAGGGGAGCTGAGATTGCCTGCAGGGGGTTATTCTAATGAAGAAGAGAGAGGCATGGAGACAGTTCACGCTTTAGTAGACAGGAGGAGAGATGTAGAGAAGCTGTGGTGGGGATGGGCGGTAAAAAAGGTCGGTGAAGAACTGTTGCTGGTCATTAGCAGGCAGCAACATCACCTGACATCAACACAAACAGTTGTATTTTTAGAATAACACATTTTCTCTCAAACCCTAACTCTGCAGAGAGCAAGTTGGGGGAGGTTCAGGAGAAGTTCAAGTCATGTAGATCCGTGCAAAATAGCATCGAACATGAATAAACGCTGTGTGATGTAGCGCTGAACAGCACACACATAAGTCATTGTTTTGCATGCTTTTTTTCTCTAAAAGGAGAAGTGAAACCCAGATGTTGTCCATCTGCTGGTCCATTAATGGCTGATTATATAATTCACTCCTTTGTGTTTCATTGCAGTTTTCAACATCCATTGTAACACTGCTGTAAACAAAATAAACAAAAACTAAAGAACTTTTCAGCTAAAGGACACTGTTTTCAATGGTACCTTATTACTTACTGCACAAAATAATAATTACAATGACAAGAATAAAATGCATTTGAGAAAACGTGTTTTATTTGTGCACTGTGGATACCCCACTGCCAACATTTTGACCGAAAAAAGACATATTTATACATTTTTGCTTAGAGGATATTCAATATATTTAAATATTTCTCTAAAACAGTGAACGCTGTTGGGCACTCACACACTGGATCTCCTCATCTGTGCAACAAAGTATAAAGGTTTTTATTGATCTAATAGTTTTACCATATTCTAATTTTACAGTTTATGTGCCATGATTGCAACTGAATATACACTTGTATAAAGTGACAACAATTCAAGTACAGTATAAAATAAAAATACAATGCAAAGTGGTCCTTTGTTATAATACCTAGAGCTACTGTTTGCACTCATATTCAGCAGGCTCTTCAGCAAAACACTGCAGTCAGTGTTCACCGGAAACCTTGTCGAGTCCACATACTGACATGTTCTTAAAATAAGTGCATGTGTGTTTTGGCATTCGCAAACAAAAGCATATCACACTCTCAGGACAACAAAGTAGGAAAAAGTCGTGTCCCATTTGTATCCCATCCCATCATTTCTTTGTTCTCCAAAGAAGATATAAACACACCCCAAATAAAATTTCTTTCTTTTTTTCCTTACAAACTTCATACTTCACTTTCTTATTTCAGTTTTGCTGATCTCAGTAAGAAATCACACAGTTCATTTCATCGGCCAGTTCTTCCTCAAACCGAGAAATGGACTGACTGGCTCCGCGGGCTATCAGGTCAGCAGCAGCGTTCTCCATTTCGTCCAGGCTCATGCGACAGGCCTCAGCAATCTCTCGCTTGGCAAAGCTCACAAACTTTGGGTCCCTGGCGTAGACGCCGAGACCCTCGGAGATCAAGATCTGATGTTAGAAAGGAAAGAACGAGGCGGAGTGAGTATGTTTTCTGATCTGTCTTAAAACCACAGTCAGGTGCCAGGTACCATGATTACTCACCGACTCAACCAGACTGTCTGCACTCCCTTTGTCTACGAAGCCCTGGTTGACCGGCGGCATCCTGACGCTGGTGAAGGTCCTTGTCTGACCGGGGTACCAGCCGGGACGGCTCCCTACAGGGAGGCTGGCGGAGCCGTCGCTCCACAGCGGCTGGCTGTTGCCGGTGGCATCGTCCACCAGGATCATAGGAGTGTAGATGAGCTTGCCCCTGCGCCCTGAGGGGTTGATTATTCCTGGAACAGGAGTGGTGCCAGCTGCTGCTGTGTTTGCCCACGAGGCGGACGACATTGAGGACACGCTGCTGGGCCGGGAGTCCAGACTGTGCTGGACCTGTCACAAGAAAGCACGAACAGGAGAAGACCAAGGAAACCAGATGAGAAACCCTGTGTGGCTGTTGAGAGAGAGAGTTTGAGAGAGCATACGGGCCATGTTTTTACCTGTAGTCGGGATCTGGACGGGGATGTGCTCCTCGTATAGTTTCCTGGCTCGTCCACACTGCTCTGAGGCCTCAGACACTGGAAGTTAAAGGCGGGCTTATGACCTGAAACAATAGGTAAGGAAGTGTTAGGAGACTGGTGAGGATGGATGACTATAATCCCGCATCAGCAGTGAAAGTATACGACTTCAATCTCTGAAATATATCATTTATGATTATTCCACAGCATATTACAAGGTAAATAATCTGTTATCTTTTGTGAAATTTCTCTGATTATTCAAGTAGAAAACAAACGAGTTTTACAAAGTCATATTTTAAAAACAGTGGTCAAAATTGAGGAGATTTTTAGTCCCAAATATGGGTCATGCTCCATCACACTGGATCCTATATATCCCATAATGCAACCAGTTGCATCTTTTTGTTAGATCCTTTGTGCCATGTCCTCGAAACTTTGACTGTAATTGTAAGAATGATACTCAATGGAAAATAATGTATCATATAAGAGTGTGATGCAGATCAGATCATGGGATATCAGTTAATAAAATCTGTTCTCAGAACCAACCCTGAAAAGAAGAAGAAGATGTTTCTCACCTCTGGGTATGGCAGGAAGTAGTCGTCTCCTGACAAACCGTGAGCCGCTGTTTTCATTCCCACTGTAGCCATTCCCAGTATAACCACTCATAGTGCTGCCATTTTCATGGCAGCCGCTCACCATACTTCCATTACCATTGGTGCTGATGATGCTGCCGTTCTCATTGTAGCCTGCGTATCCATTCCCGTTATACCCATTTTCATTATAGGGGGTGGGGCTTGTAGCAACGCTCCCTCCATTCATGCTGGTGTTATTGTAACCATTACTAATGAAGCCGTTCATATCAGTGTCATAGGGTATCTCCCCAATGCTGTTAGCTCTGTCCAGGCTCTGTCCATTGTAGCCAGTCTCAGTTGGTTCAGGAGAAACAGCTTCTGGATAAACGTACCTACAAGATCCAAATCAAGACTTTAAGCATGAGTTCATGTTTCTAAAGGAATAGTCTGGCACTTTGAGAAAAATGCTTCCTCCCTTTGTTGCTGAGAGTTGGATGAGAAGATTGACACATCTCTCACATCTGTCAATTAAATATGAAGCCGACCACCGACTCTAAAGCTCACTGATTAAAATGTTATATATTTTGTTTGTTTAATCTGTAGAAAAACCAAAGTGTACAAACAACAAACTGTGGTTTTATGGCGGCTTATATGGGGGACTATTTGCTTGCCAGGAGCAGTGACTTCCTGGAGTCTTGTCGTCATCTTGAGGCTGCCAGGCAAGAAATAGTCCCCCGCATAACCCTCTGTACCCTCTGTGGTATATTGATCTTCTCATCTTACTGTCGGCAAGAATGTGAATTTGTACATTTGGCAAAATATCGCACACTCCCTTCTTCACTGTCCATCATTTATTACATACTGTTGCTCTCTCCTCACTTTGGTTCTTGTTTCTTACCTGTCTACTGATGCTAGAATTGCAGCATCAAGTTCACTGTTATAAACCTGCTCCGGCTGCTCTGCTGCTACGGGTGTAGCCACCACAACTGGCTCTTCAGCCACAACCTCTCCTCCAACTGATATGTCCGGGGTAGGAGGAGGAGGCAACTCAGTGATGGAGTCCATCCTGTTCGAAAAGAGCAGGCGAGTGAGGAAACAAATCGTTGTGATTTTCACTGAAAATTACAGTACACAAATGAGAGAAACACACCTGATGGGCAGGGGCCCAGACCTCACAGGCTGTTCCGTTACAATGCTGACACCTGCCAGCTCTGATCCTGGTCTTTGGTGCTCCTCTAGGCCCGTCACCTGCTCTGTGATCACGACCCCGTTGGCTATATTGGGCTCGGGTTCAACAAACACAGTCGTATGCTCCATGAACATGTCTATGGGCGGCATTGGCGTGCTGGCGGGCGTATTGGTCGCTGAGGTCCCAGCCTCACTGTCGAATATCTCATCACCTGTCATCTCTCCGTCCGCAGCTTCCTCTTCTTCCAGGTCACAGGCCATCGCCAGACGCATCTCTGGAGCCAGGTCCTGCAGCGTCCGCAGCCCTTGCTAAGAACACACACATAAACTCTGATCATTATGTTAATAGTGATTGTCTAGCACATTTCTATAAAGCAACAACAAAGTTTAAGTTCCCCATTACACAAAAAAGTGTTTTGCTCATTTTATTATTTCATTTTTCTGTTTGAGCATCACTATGCAAAATCATGTTTGTGCATATCATGCGTGTTTGACAGTGGACAGCTGTTTTCTCACTCATCTGCTAAAGTGGGGAAAGTTTTAGTGAATTAGTGAAGAGACATCTGTGTCTAATAGTTGAATAAACCATATTTGCATATTCATACATGGTGGATTTTCCAATGAGGGAACAGAGAAGACGTACACAAAACAAAAGTAACTGACTTTGTAGAAAAACCATATCGCAGTCAAATAATACTCAAATCAGGGTATTTTTCCTGTGTCATAACAGGAAATTGGAGGAATTGGTTTTTAGACTAAAAAGCATAAATTCACCTGAAGAGAAGCCGCCTTGTCCTTCCTTTTGGATTTCCTCTCCCTCTCCTTTCTCTTGCGGAACTTTTTGAAATAGTCCTGAATCAAGAAGCTGGCATAAAACTTCCCACAAGTCACCTCATCACCTATGAAGGAAAAAAAACTGTTGCGATAGGTGTTGGAGGGAAAGAGGAACTGAATAAACTCCAGTAAAATTACTTTCTAAGTTTTTTTCCATCATGGGAGGCAGCTATGTAATTTTTTGATGTACCTCTAGGTGGAGGAATGACTTCATCGATGAGCTTGGGCTTAGTGCGCTTCCAGAGCTTCTTAATAATCAGCTTCAGCTCTTCATTCTGCTGGTCGATGGGGCCTGAGGGCAACAACAAATCCTTTAAGCAAACCAGCAGCCTGACTACACTCAGCAGGGTAATCTCATACAAGTACAACGACTGCGAATGAGATTCTGTGTGTGTTACGTGTTGGAGGTCTTACCTTCAGTCTTGATCTTCAGTGAGGTTCGCACAAGAGCAAACAGCGTAGCATTGAAGGTGACTGTCCCATCAGCGTGCAGGGGGACATTCATAGCAACAAGTCTCTGAGAGGATAAGATGAGACGGAAGGAGTGAGATCGATCTGTTCCTGCTCCTAATACCTAATGTGAGGCACTGAATGCGTTTAGTTACCTTGCAAGCAACACGATGAGGACACAGCTTTCCAAAACCGAGAGGCGGCTGAATCCTTCGCAGCATAGTGACGACGTCAATGTGCTTTATACGACCGCTGCATGAGGCAGAAAAACACAAAACAGACATTTACTGAGAGATAAAAGTGAAAAGTTACATATTGGAAACTGTGATAGGAGTAATATCTGCATGTTGCTGCACAATTCTCCTTTCATCTATGATGATTTCCAATAGCCTTGCACCTGAAAGTGATTTGTGTATAACTACACATTTTTTTGAGGGAACAAAAGGATGAAAGAGAAATGAGGAACAAGACTTACGTGGCCTCTGGATCGTAGTCTGACCAAACTCTCTTGAACTCGTCCAGGTGGTGAGTACCGAGCACAGTCCAGTCTCGTGTCAGGTATTCAAAGTTGTCCATGATGACAGCAATGAACAAGTTGATGATCTGACAGAGACAAGGACAGAAACATAACAACTATTTGTGTGTTTGTGACCAACACATCACTTATAAAACAATATTTGATTGATTGACTGCTTAAAGTGTGATTATTAAAGCGTGTGAATTTTGATTGACACAAAGACCCATTATTAATGGTTGATCATTATGATATATAATACACCCTTAAAGAAATCTGTAAGTTGAAATACAACATCAAGTAAAATGAAGGTATTATATGTGTATAAAAGTGAATAAATATAGTTTGAATAGAGTAGTCTAAAAGTCAACATTTTGCATTAGGGTGTCATTGTTTGCTTTTACATGCCTGTGTTTATTGGTCTTTTCGTAATGAGTGAACATTTGCATGTCAGTCCATCCAGTTCTAATATAGTAAATGACCCCAGAAGGACTCAGGGGTCCGGGTCTACTTTTAGCAGCTTGGAGGGTCTCAGTGGATTTCTGCTAAAGGTCGCAGACCACACGCAGACTGATGGATGTCAGCTGTCCACAGGAAAAGAAACCATAGAAGGAATGCAAGAAACACATGAAGAGCAGGGCTGAGCATGAACTTGGACTCTGTGGTTGTAAATCAGACTTCAAGGAACAAGGAAACAGTTTAGAATGAGGAAATGGTCCGACGGAGGAGGAGATTAAAGGTCCATGATGGTCTCAAACTGACATTTTAAAATAAATAGAGTGCGTCAAATGGGAGTGCAGGGGCAAAAGGGGGTTAATATTGGGATGTCTTTCGGGCTCTAAAAACATGAAAATCATAAAATCGTTTGGATTAAAATATTGCACATGCTTGAAATTTTTGCCTCTGTACAAATGTACTTTCTCTCACAACTTCAGATCTGACCCTGTTCTTTTCTCGCACAATTTCCATGTTTAAAATCACCTTCATTCAATCTGTCTTAAAATAGCACTGAAGTCAAATATTTGCACCCTTCTAAATCAGGATTTTGTGATCCGGGTCTGCTGTCTGGATTAATAAAATCCACAGATGTGGGAGTTCTCTGAGGAGCTGGAGACTGGAGAAGACAGGGTTAAGCTTTTAAAACTACTACTACACTGCTGGTGTAATACTATCCTCTCTGCTTCCATCTGACTTTGATCCCACAGGCCTCATGGTCTGTAAAACAAGTCTGAATTAATTATACCTAAATTTAATTTGGAGTCAGGCGGCTGTATTCATTTATATCTAAGCAGGCGAAGTCTTTTAGAAACCAGAACGATGTGATCCTTAATCCTCCTTGGCCTCGCTCACCAGGTAAGCGCACAGCATGAAGAAGCTGATGAAGTAGATGTAGGACAAGTTGCTACCGCAGCTGAACTCTTCACCAGGTTCAGTGTCGCTCTCTGGGTCACAGCGTCTGCCGGGGAGAGCTGCCAACATGATCTCCTGCCACTGCTCTCCAGTGGCACACCTACAAGGACACGGAGACAGAGCTGTACTGTCATTTGTCCCTTTCATTCAGTTTATCAAGATCTTCAAAATCGTTGTTTAAAAGGAGGAGAAGAAAATTATTTATTTACTACTAATTAATGCCGGAAAGAAGAAATGTTGTGTTGGGGTGTAACTCTTAATATTTACAAAAAAATAATTCTCAGCACCATACAAACTTACAAACTATTATCAAATGGCATTGCTAATGATTAAAAGAAGCTAATCTTGTAATCTTATTTAGATCACTCAGAAATTTGATTTAAAATCTGGTTTTAAATATCCTTTAATTAATGAAGGAAAGTGAATTTTCTATCTATTTCCGATACATGAAGAAACAAGAGTGATGTAATTATAAGAAAAACCGTGACAACAAGTTTATCATCTGTCTGTATCTGGATCAAATAGCTCACCTAAAAAGCACCAGAACTGCACTGAAGAAAGTCTGGAAGTTGCAGTTTCTGTTGATATGTGTATCATCATCGACGGCCACTTTCCCAAACGTCTGCAAAGAGAGCAGCGCACTGGGTGAGTCACAGACAGCTGCAACCACAGGAGCAATTTGACTGATAATTTAGTGCATTGTGCGCAGGGTGTCCTGATTGCTTTACGTTGTTTTACTTATCATTCATTTGTAGTTGATTCATTTTAGGTGGTGAAAATGAAACAATTAAAAAGCGTAGGGCTCACTCACCTGCATGCCAATCACAGCATAGATGAAAAAGATCATGGCGATGAGCAGACCGACATAAGGCAGGGCCTGAGCGGATACAAGTCAAGAGCTCAATTCATGACGGTGCACTGAAATCAACCCTTTATTTAATCATTTTTGGCATCATGTACATTATTTGCTCTGTGCTGCACTGACCTGGAGGGACTTGACAAAAGTCCAGAGAAGAGTTCGAATACCCTCTCCTTTGCTGAGCAGTTTGACCAGCCTCAACACTCTGAACAACCGGAAGAAGGTGATGGACACTTTTCCACTTTCTCCTTTACTACCACCCTTGACATAATGAGTTGAGACAACAGACAGGTAAATACGTACATCTGTTACATTGCTTACACATGTTTTGAAGTATAAATCTGAAACCTAAGACATATTTGAAGCTCCAGTGGTCGTGTTCAGCTCTTACCTCACCATGGCCGCCTCCTCCCTGGATCAATATTTCGGGCGATCAACAACAAGCAGAGACAACATGTAGGAGGAAAGAGATTAAAAAGCCGTCAGGATCAGGCACAAAGGGTTTAATTATCAGAGTGATATATCAGTCAACAAAGCATCTCACTGAACAACAAGCTAACTAACACACTGCTTGTGTAAAGTCATTTTAGAAACACTGAGGTTGTGAGTTCAATTCAGTATCACCCAGTCTTTTTCTGTATTATTTGGACTTTTCATAGCGCATTTATTCAGTTAACTGTTCAGTTATATTCACTGTAGTACTGTTTTGAAGCTCCCTCAACACTTCTGGGTGGTCAAATTTCCATATATTTATTATAACAATACTGGAATGAGCCTATAACATGCCAGCCATGTGTAAGTTGGTCACTAAACACCTGAAAATTCCCAGGAAAATTTACAGAAAACACAACTTCATTATCTTGATGTTAGTTGTAGTGAAACATTTTCATTCTGGCACCTGGATTCTTCTGTGAAAATTGAGAACTGAATGATTGCTGTTAATGTTGTAA
>NW_019524815.1:771764-801482 GCF_002814215.2 Seriola lalandi dorsalis | reverse complement strand
GCTAACGCTGGCTGTGTAGCAATAGCAAAACATACAAAAAGCTCCTTTAAAGAGTAAGAGCATAGAATTTTAGTAGATTTGGGTTCATTGGGCACGAATATGTTCTCAGATTACCAGTTTTTCTTTCCAAGAATGAAGAAGGAGCTTCCATCCGGGATTGGTACGATCTTCTCTTTAGGCCCGGAGAACTCTGGCTTTAATGGAGCAACTCCTACAGTAAAATAAAGAGCAAACAAGAAAGGTATATGAGACAGTTTACATCTTAATCAGCATGTCTAATGTTTCCTCTGCAGGATGTGATGTCCGTCACCCTCACCCTCTAATCCCTCAATGGCCCTCAGCTCCTCGTTTTCCTGCCAGTCGTCCTCTTCGTTCTACAGACAGAACACATGATCAGCTGTTGTAACTCTGGCATCTCACTTTTTATAAAATCTGCAGGAAAACATTAAAACATTATCTACCCCTGCATCCTCATCTTCTTTATCTTCATCCTCATCCCACTCTTCCTCCTCTTCCTTTTTCTCTCTGAAAAAACAAGTACCAGGAAACTACAGTTAATCGAAGTTTAAATCACATTTTTGCAATCACTCTTAGTACACTGATGAGTGTAAACGCAGCAGGAAATACAAGGATAAGTCACTTATAAATGTGTATGACACTACTGCTCACTATCACCTTTTGTTATGGCAAACTTACTCGACATCTTTCTTTCCGCCGCCTCCTGCTAAGTTGTCCACAGCGATAGCCAAGAAGACATTGAGCAGGATGTCTGATCACAACATTAAGGAGTCATATTTTTTCCACTGGGTCCTAAAGACTAAACTCAATGTTCAGCAGTTGGAGCGGAAATATGTTTGAACTATTGATCACTTCTAGGAAAAGGATACAATTACCACAGACAAAGAGGATGACAAAGTAAACGCACACCACCATGTTAGGGAAGATGGGCCCTCCATAGGCCATAATGCCGTCGTACATCACAGCGTTCCAGTCCTCTCCAGTGAGTATCTGCAACGACGGTCCGTCAGAGAGGAAAGAAAAAAGAGACACAAGGAGACAGGTGGAGTGAGAGAGCTGTAACTCATACCACACTACACAGAACTGCTGATAAATTAAAAACATGGATAGTAGCATGTGAGATATTGTGGAGATGTAAATCACCTGGAAACAAGTGAGCAGAGCCTGGGGGAAGGAGTCAAAGGTACTTCTCTTCATCTGAGTCTCATCAAAGTTGAATTTGCCTCCAAACAACTGCATGCCCAGCAAGGCGAAGATGATGAGGAAGAGGAAGAGCAGGAGCAGCAGGGAGCAGATAGCTTTCATGGAGTTGAGCAGGGAGTTGACCAGGTCAGATAAGGCCGCCCAGTGCCTGGAAACAACGAGAGAGCATGGATACACTTCAGGAAATTACACACAAGATGCATCAAATGCCTAAAAAAAAGTTGACAGTTGTCCTCCTTAAGCTCCGTTATCAGTTACCGCGTCATCTTAAATATCCTGAGCAGTCGGATGCAGCGCAGCACGGAGATGCCGATAGGCGGGATGACCTCCATCTCTACGAGCAGGGTCTCGAGGATACCGCCGCACACCACGAAGCAATCAAAGCGGTTGAACAACGCCATGAAGTAGATCTGCAGGCCAAAGGCGTACATCTTCATCAACATCTCCAGAGTGAACAGCAGCAGCAGGATCTTGTTGGCTCGCTCTGCGGGAAACAGAGAAGAAGAGGTGGAGTCATGGTTTTATTTTTCCGCTCCTGATTCCCTCTTAATCAAACTATACATAGGGTTGGGATCAAAAAATTAGGTGTACTCAGCATAGGTTAAGATTAAAAGGTCTGCGCTCTTACCTTGCATTTCTGTGAGCCACTTAGGCTGTCCGTAATGCTCGGAGGCACTGGCCACTGTGTTGAGAAACACCAGGAGAAGCACCAGCCAGTAGAAGTTTGTGGTCTTAACAGCCACACGGCAATTCTTCCTCATGGTATGATTCAGCTGGCACAGCTGGTCGCTAAAGAAAGAGTGGACACAGTATTTTGAATTAAGAAAGTGCCATACGGAGCGCCAGGGAGTCAGTCCCTCCAAAACCACCAAGTTCATGATTTGTCCAGGTGTAGGTTTGTGTCTCATATATACTATATATAAAGCTGCAACAAAACACTATTGTTAATTGTAATTAATGGTATAATATGCTCACAAAAAACAACTGGTAATTACATCCATATGTTATAGGAATGGAGCCATGCTTACCCTGTGTTGCACTACACAATCATATTCTTCCATATTTTTTTTAATTTTACTATATCAACTTGACAACAGCACTGCATCATTCTATTGATTTTGACTAATGATTAACAAAATCAAATGTTATGAATGCATAACATGATACAAACAATATACTCTATTATTATTTCCCAACTGGAAGAACAAACTGTGTCTGAAAGCAGACGCTCTTCATCACATAAACATTTCACATGCAGTGTGTAATGTTGAAAATCTTACCAGAAGCTATTGGCCATCATCTTTGCCCTGAGACAACGAGAGAGAGAGAGAGAGAGAGAGAGAGAGAGAGAGAGAGGGAGAGGGATTAATAAATTGACATAATCACCTCCTGAGTGCCAGTAATAAATTGAAACTATGTTGTTATTTCTCTGTTGTCCTACATGAGAGAAGCGCAGCAGCCATTGTCATCATCGAGGTATGCTATATCATCATCAGAGTCTGACTCTGTTCAACACAGAGACAAGGTGTTAGAGAGAACCATATAAAACAAACATAGTAACAGACAGTGACAGCTGACATACCTCCGCCATCCTCGCTGTGTTTGTACCAGCCAAACTTCTTCATCATCTTTTTCTTTGCAATTGCAGCACCTTTGAAGACAAATACACACAGATTATGTATAAATGTAAAGCTACACAGTCTGTGTATGGAAGTGTAAATGTGTGTTAGACTAACGTTTGTTTCCTTCTTCGTCCACATCCTCGGCCTCTATGAGCCAATCCATGTAGCCAATCATGTCCTCCTCCATCTGTTTGCTCTCCTGCGCCTTCTGCAGCTCACCACGCGCCACAGCCTTTTCTCTCTCTTTGGAGAACTCTCTGTGCAAAAACACACACACACACAGACACAAGCTTGAAAAAACTAAGAAAAACAAAAAGGAGAAATGTAAGGGATTCAATTTGTTTTGTCTTAATGCGACAGAAAATTGAGACCTGCCGCGCAGTGACTACCCACCCGCTCAACACACCCAATACAAGATTGATAATGAAAAATGATCCAAAGATGACAAGAGAAACAAAATAGATCCATGGAATCTCGTGACCGATGGCATCGTTCATCTGCGCAGAGAGACAGAGGGACAGAGTGTGGATCAGCAATTTCAATTTGGAGTCAGAAATAAACTACGGGGGATATAAGAACATGTCTGTGTACCCAGTAGAGCACGTCTGTCCAGCCCTCCATAGTGATGCACTGGAAAACAGTCAGCATGGCGAAGAAAATATTGTCAAAGTTTGTGATCCCGCCGTTGGGGCCCTCCCACTTGCCCCTGCACTCACTGCCATTGCCGACACAAAAGCGCCCATTCCCAGCAAACGCACAGGGTGAAGGGTCATCCTCCACCATGAGACCTGGAGCAGAGGACAGCAGGTAACAAAAACAGGCAGTGGGTCTATACATCCATGAAATATGGAGAGCGTAGAAATAAGTTTTTTAGCGCAGAGAGCAGAGACCTGTGCTCATGAAGTAGCACGTCTTGTGCATCCTGCCGATGAAGAGCTCCAAGCCGATGATAGCGTAGATGATGATGACGAACATGACCAACATACCGATGTGGAGAAGGGGGACCATGGCTTTCATGATGGAGTTCAACACAATTTGTAAACCTGATGAGAACAAAAACATACTTTTCAGTGGTGCATGTGGGATGAAGCACAGATGCAAAAAACACACAAACAAACTACAATTGATAAAACGCACTTGGCACTCCAGATACGAGTCGAAGTGGTCGTAACACCCTGAACGCTCTGAGTGCTTTGACATCCAGGCCTCCGGGTTTTCCTGCAGCATGATGGGCCTCTCCTGGCTTATGATCTGTCATGGCCTCTGCTATCACACTGAACAACCTGCACAGACACAGACTCTAGCTGTTTGCACTTTACTTTTTTATTTATTTTTTTTATTACTGACAGAACATTTGGAGATGGAAAATCATGACTACGTGAAGCACCAAAATACCCGACAATGACGATAACGAAATCAAGCAAGTTCCATCCGCTGCGTATGTAGGCGCTGGGGTGCATGACTAAGCCGTAGGCAAGAATTTTAGTGAAGGTCTCGATGGTGAAGATGACGAGGAAGACGTATTCGACTTGTTCCTAAGAAGAAAAGGTGGCGTAGGGATGGTTATGCAAAATTGGAATGACCTTTTTCTTTAAATGTTAGTGAGCGTGTCTGAAAGGAATGAATATGGAAGAGTGCTGAAGAAAATGTCAAGTGATTGTCACAGTAAAATAAAGACATTCAGAAGCTGTTGATTCCTACTCACTTCATATAGGCCTTCCAATAAGTGGCATTAATTTTCTTTTTAATGCTTATATCTTTACATCACATGTGTCATCGTTAAGGGCCGATTGCAGTGGCTTTCTAACCTCTTAACCCAGTGCATGACACATGCTTAAGCCCGTCACTGAATCCTTTTTCTGTAACTTCAGCTTAATGCTTCTAATCACTGTCATCACTGTCCCCAGGACTTCACCTGGGGCAGCCAACAATAATCCATGCATCGTGTGCTTTAGTGTAAGATGACTGATATTCACAAAAGAACTGTAATATTCACCAAACTTAGTCCAAGAATTGATGATATTAACTTTAGTAGGTCTCTGTAAGGAAGAGAATCTTAAAGCGTCAGCCTATGTCCTCTGTGAATCCAATAAAGGGATAAACATCTATCCTGCTGCAAGTCCCTCAGTGTGTGTGTGTGTGTGTGTGTGTGTGTGTGTGTGTGTGTGTGTGTGTGTGTCTGCCACTCTTAACTAAAATCACCTCCAATCAAACTCAAATATTTGATCACTTTTACTCTCTGCAAACTATCTAAGCATCACTTAGAACAATGCAATGACATTAACATCAGTGTGACTTGTAAATATACAAAGCTGTTGTCGAGAAAGAAAAAGACTAATTTTTGGTTTGAAATCTGCGTATTTTGGAATTAACAGAGAAAAATGATCAGAGACAGAGAAATAAAGAGAGAGACAGAGAGGGAGAGAAGTGAGATGAGGCAGATGGTTGGCGTTTAAGTAAGTCATGATCCCTGACAGGGTCACCTCGCAAAGGTCACAGCACAATTTTTTCCCCTCTAATACCATTACCACCCTAAAGAACACTATTTATTTCTCACTAATTGTTGCTACCTTCAGTATACCTACTGACTACTGTCCTTAAACCATTAAACCATTAAAACTTGTGTCATGTATCATTCACATGTCTATCAGTGTCTTCAAATGACCTCGAGAACCTGGGAAAGAGAGTCAGCTCAGGAGAGCCAGAAATATTTCTAAAGAAAGTCAAATAATGGAAAATAGAAATGTAGAAAATTGCAAAATATAAAAGGAGCTGCTTCACTTCATAATCATAAAGATTTTGTAGTTTCAATAAGATGTTATATTTCCAAGGACTGAGTGCTCTTTTAGTGGTCTGATTTAGAAAACTGGACGATCAAAGTTGCCAGCATCTATTTGAAGATTAGACTTCATGTGATATGAGATCGCCAAAACATCAGTGACACAAATTCATAGATGAATGAATGGTTGGATGAAACATCTGCAGAACTTTTGTTTTTTCAGTTCTTTTTTTCATTTCTATATAAGAACAATTCAGATTCACCCAGGTTTTTTTCCATGTTTTTTGATGATTGTTCTTTATGTTACATTTAGTTGTGTACTTTTATGTAATAAGCACAGCATCCTTTAGAGGCTGGCCGTGTTCTCATTGGTTCACTGACAAAAATCCAGGATTATATAGATTGTGTTTTTACACATTCTTTAAATGACGAAGCCCCTGTGTCGAAACACGGTGAAATAAAGAAGATTCTTCCAGTAAGTCAGGTTTTTGACATTTTCCTCCATGTGTAATAATGTGGTGATTAAATCAGGCCATGTGATACCGTATCATCACAACTTACAGTATGCTTGAGCCTTACTTATCTTTTCTGACATTTCAAAATATGTAAAAGCCGTATACTGCATCTCTCCACTGGAAACTCACCAGTTTGTGATTGGTAGCGTTGGAGTCATCATCGGGGTACGGCTTGGTAACGCCCATGGCCACACAGTTGGCAAAAATGGCAAGTAGAATGAAAATATCAAAGGGCTTGAAGATTGAAGTTAAGGATACAAAAGGCCTCATGAATGCATCATTAAACGGAAAATGCACACAACTGCATAATAAAACTTCAACCCATCTAAACAATCCAACATTAACTCATTCACTCATTACACATTTGCATCACAAACAGGACTGTTTGCATAAACGCACACAAACGTCCTAACACACTCAGGAAAAAGGATATTTCCACTCCACTAGGGCCAGTGCTGCCATGCGGATGGGGTTGCTGAGGGTGAGGCAGCAGAGGGCTCGGGGGGCCCTGAGGGCGGACTTGTTCGCCTGCATCGCCTTCTTGGCCCCCCCTCCTCTTTTTCTGGCCGAGCCAGTTGACCCGAGGGTGTCTGATTTGCCTGCATCGCCCCCAGGGGGGGCATCTGTTGTAAAACACACATATATTAATGATGTTAATGGGATCAAAAATATGGGTATTACATGACGACTGAGGTGTGAGTTGTTTTATTCTTACAGAGAAAATATATGATACATCAGAGGTAACTGACATAGATAAGTTATTTGCTGGGTCTGTCATATTGGTAGACACCTTTACTGTTATGTAATCAAAAAACAAACAAACAAACAAACAAACAAACAAACTGTCTCACACCATGTGATTATGCCATTGCTAATATCTGCACACATTTTATTATCCACCATTATTAGGAGAGGATTTGACAGGACGCTGTGGCAGTAGACAGGTATTCTGTCCTGAAGGCCTCATATTATAAGACCAGATGTGACCTACTTCTTTATTGGGAGCAGTGTGGCACTTAGCCCAGCACTATCCCCAAGTAGGCACATGAACACCTGTTGACAAGGCCCTGCACTGAGAATAAGCCTGTGGCTACATGTATTATCTCACCCATTTAAAAACTACAGAGGAGCCATAAATATGGGCAGATAAGAGATTAAAATGACTGTCCTATTATAAAAACATTGAATATGATGCCAGTTGTGCATTAATGTAAAAGTATATGCTTTAATTTCACCTGTATAAAACAATCTTACCTATCAGAGCAGTTATGTTTAACCATTCTTGGCACCTACACTGAATATCTTTATCTACTGTTTCAATAAAATGGTTCATCCTGGCTTTACAGTGTAATGAGCCATATCATTTTCTAATGGGTAACATTCATGTAAATGTACAACGTGCATATTCTTGCAATGCTATTTGTGCAGGTAAAACCTCAGACATTGTGAGGAGTCCCTACCTTTCTTTGCCGCGTCCATGTTCGCAGTTTAACACCACGGAATCACTTCAGAAATCCCACCATCCACTCCTCAGGGGATCTGCGATGCGTGACAGATCACAGATATAAATTTGACCCCCCTCAAAAGAAAGAGAACTTTCTCGGAGTTTTCAAATAGATAGGACCATGTGCAGCCTGTCATTTCTTATCCACATGCAGCGCGTCGGTGCAGCTCAGAGGCACCGGGCCATCCTGCTCACCGCCTGCTTGTAGCCTAGAAATCCAATTAAAGCCGCTTTCTGGTAAGTTCTAACTGCGTGGAAATGAAAACTGCAAATGTTTTTTTGTTTTTTTTTTTGGTTTTGTTTATCTATGCAGGTACATAACGACGAGGAATATTAAAACAAACGCGTCCCCATATCCTCGGTGGTCAGCCGTCAGGATTAAACGAGCTGAGCCGTTTAAAAGGATGACAGTGGAAATCTTTCAAGGGGAAGGTGGAGATAAACTCAGGCGAAACTCTCTGGCCCTCTGGGATTTTGTTGCGGAGTTGAAGTTAATAAGAAGAGAGGAATATTAAGAAGTTACTGTCAGGATGGAAAGATGGGATGGTTCACTACAGCAAGTTACAGATACGCATTTCAGAACCTTGGAGAGAACCGATG
Source organism: Seriola lalandi dorsalis (assembly GCF_002814215.2). Classification (NCBI taxonomy): domain Eukaryota; kingdom Metazoa; phylum Chordata; class Actinopteri; order Carangiformes; family Carangidae; genus Seriola; species Seriola lalandi. The sequence goes on along the minus strand of NW_019524815.1, from coordinate 793,241 downwards.
CGGTACCGAGAGAGGTGGCTAGGGGGCGCGCGTCCACAGTAAATAGCAAGACACTGATGGAGCTCAGGCATATGTAATGTTTATAATATCACCTGTTATTAACCTACAATATCATGAGAAAAAAACACCAATCAATTCAAGAACATTTGATGTCTTTATTGTTTTTTTTTTCTTTATCAACTATCAATAAATTATGACAATACATAAAATAAACATTCTCTCTATACATAGTTTGACAGCAAAACACTGGATCGTGCTGCACTGTCTCTCTGCTGTTCCAACAGAACAGAGAGACAGAGTTTAAAAAGTGCTTAGTTGTTTGAGGGATAATGGAGAAATGAGTGAGGAGGGTGCTTGATAACCAGCTAAGTGAACTGTCTAAGTATACTGATACAAGCTATAATTTCCAGGAGCTCATCCGTGTCTTTTCAGTATCACAGACATGACTTGAGCTAATCCAGTCTAGTGTATAAGATGATAATTGTTCAACAAAGATTCAAAGTTACAAAAGCTGCCAGGGGAGGATAAAACTGCAAACAAAGAAGGAATGAGGTTTTCTTAAGCACACACATTATCTAAAAACATGAAAAGGTCTTTTGAGTGATTGTCTCAGCTGACATATAATTCATACTCAGAAACAGACTCGCACCATACCATCCTCCATGGTTAAACCTCACTGAACAAATGTGAGCTTCTAAAGTCTCATCTTCTTTAATACTCACACACAACTACTTTTATACTTTTCAGCCATTTAAATAATGGTTTTAATACTTACTTATTTAAGTCTATGCATACAATTATAAAATCTTTGGATGCTTAATTATTAAATGTTCCTAAGATGTTGAACAATCACATTTGTTTTATATATAAATTTTAGAATTGCATATTTAACCCAAAAAGGTCACAGCAGTGAGACAATGGCCCCTGATACATATAGTATTGAATGACAAGCTGAAGGGCCAAACATGAGGTTTGTCAAATTGACTCATAAATAACTAAAACTCACAGTAATTTGCCCCTGAGGTTTATAAACACATAGTGCAACTACTTGACACCGCCGCAGGGACCAGTGTCTCCCATTCACCCTGATACCTGCTATAGTATCCTGTTCTCTGGTCTGACTCACTCTGTCCACAGCTGGTGTCAGTCCTTACTGCTCTCTACTGAAACTGCCCCTTTGCACCCTGCTGCTGACCTCCATCCTTTGGAGGTAACTGACTGGGGTCGTCCGCAAAGGGAATAGCTGGAGGAGAAAGAGGAAGAGGAAAACACAAAAAAGGTTTGGTTGTCAGGCTTCTGTGGCAGCATAGTCTTCCATAGCAACAAAAATGTATGTGTCTCTTTACCTACACGATTATACTCTATAGAGGCAAGGCAAGGCAAATGTATTAGTATAGCACATAATCATACACAGAGGTCATTCAATGTGCTAAACAGAAATAAAAGAAGCATAAAAATAGAAGTAAAAAGCACAATGAGAAAACAGTATAAAAACAAAATAAAAACACAGATTAGAAAACAAGTAATATCTCATCAAAGTGCAAGATTAATATTTAGATGAAGGCAGAAGAAAATAGAGCAGTTTTTAGCTTCTTGTTAAAGCCAGTTACAGTTTGGGAAGATTAGATCAGATCTCCAGAGGGAGCTGGTCCAGCAGTGGGCAGCATAATGGCTGAAAGCCAATTCATCCTGTTTAGTTTTAACTCTAGGCACCACTAACTGACCAGCTCCTGCAGAACTTAGAGACCTATTTGGCTCATATATATGGAACATTTCTGAAATATATTTAGGGCCCAGGTCATTTAGTGGCTTGTAGTCAATTTCCCCTGTTGAATTCATCTACTTGGCGTGCTAACCTTTCTTCCGCCTATCACATCCACTTCTCCAGTTACTGATTTCCATCATTTCACAGAGAAAATGTTTCATCTTTTTTCACTCATTACATATAGGTACCTTCAGTAAAGGAATCTCCTTTTATTCTGTGATGGATTTCATGCTGCTGTTAAACTGATGTAATAGATTGTTCAGAAATCTTCTGTAATTACAAACCATCATAGCGCTAGAACCACCTGAATGTGACGCCACATTTTCTATGGGGGGACTAAATGATTTTATTATTTCTGCAAAACTCAATCAGCTTCACTCACGATTCTGAAACTGCTGCGCTGTGTATCTGGTTAGGAGGATCCCAAAACCCTCAATGAGAGCGAGCAAAATCCCCCCCATCATGGCGGAGCCCATCATAGCTAAAGGTCCACCTGGAAAAAACACAAAACTCATTCATTCAATCAATCTGATGCACATGATGACACAGAAAGGTGGTGTCAAGCTCATTGGTAAGATCAGTACTACATGGACTTGTTCTTACTGCGTGCTGCCAGGATAGCTCCAGTCAGCGCACCACTTGTAATGGAGTTCCAGGGATCTTCTTTCCCTCTGACCCGAACTAGACCACAGTCGATTGTGGAGAAGAGGCCTCCCCATACAGCAAAGCTACCTGTAAAACCACGAAAACAAACCTGTGAGGGTTGCATAGTTCGGTTGAATATGTGCTTTCATTCTCAGACAATGAAATTATGACCCTCAACAATTCTGATAGGCCTTTGAGCACCCAAATATAATTAAATAAATAAACATATTTTTTTTAGATAAATGACTTGATCGTGTTGTACCATAATCATATACAGTTCAGAAAGTATTTAGACCTGTTCACTTTTTGCACACTTTATTGTGTTGTGGATTTAATTGTAAATGGATAAAATTTACATTTTTGGCCCATAAATCTACACTCAATAATTCATAATGAAAAAGAGAAAACATGTCTGGGCTTTTGCTGGGCCACTCAAGGGCAGTCAGAGACTTTGTCCTGAAACCACTCCAGTGGTGTCTTGGCTGTTTGCTTCAGGTCATTGTTGTTCTAAAAGATGAACCTTTGCTCAACTCACATGCACTCTGGAGCAGGTTTTTTTTTTCGAGAACCTCTCTGTATTTGGCTTAATTCATCCTTCCCTCAATTTTGATCAGTCTCTCTTACCCTGCCACTGAGGAGCCCCCTCATATTCCCCTCAAATGTGCAAAAAGTGAAGGAGTCTGAATACATTGAAGCCACTGAATAAAACCAAAAGTCACCTCCTCACCTCCAATCTGTGGAGCTCTTATTCTCACTGCATTTGCACTACCTCTCAGGCGGTGTCCCACACCCTGAAACATTAGAGCATTGTTCAGTTCTGACTTTGAAAACCTGATGTGAGTCTGAGAGCAAACAATTATCTTTTGAACTCACCGCAGGGGCATTACGAAAGCCCTTGATCGCCTGGAACACCCCTCCTCCAATTGCACCCATAGTGAAAGCTCCTCCACAGTCATCCACTATCCTCCAGGGACTACAAAAAGGCATTCAGAGGAGGGAGGAAGTACATGTAAAAATGGGATAAATCATTTGATGTCAAAAGTATGAACACCTAGGCTTTGTTGTGTGATGTGGATGTTCAGCAGCACACCAAAAAGCAGTTCCAACATAGATTATTTTGGAGAGAAAACTGGTATCACAACAGAGTTCACATTGTGCTATTGCAATGATTTTGGATTGTTATACAAACTCCCAATTTGCTAATTGACAGCAAATTAGTGACATTATTTTTGTTTGTGCCATCCCATCCAATTGATTTATATTGTTGCTGCACTATGATGCTGAAACAATCAACAGAATAATAACCAACAACGTATTTAATAACTGATTAATAACTTCAGTCATTTATCAAGCAAAAATATCAGACATCCCCTTCTAATACTAAGCATGTGCTGCTAATCACTATTTTATATTATTGTTCATTCAGTCTCTTTGAGGTACAATGTTTAATGGACAAAACAGTCAATATGAAAATCTAACCATTTTTTTCTTTTTTGGTTTACCATAACTTCAATTTAAAAAAAAAAAAAACCCACTGACATATTCATGCAAGATGCTGCTGTAGCTTACACTAGTTGCTGTGGGAACATACTGACCACAGCTTTATCTCTTTATATCCCTAACCCTTTACTAAGCTAGCCGGCTAACTCAAACTCACAGAGCCTCTCTTCTCTAACATTAACTTAAATAAAACATTAAAAAGACAAATCCATGTCCGAGCTTGGCAAACGTTTGTCAAGTAGAGAAAGAAAAAGGTTTTAAAAACTAATCTCACCAAGGTTCACGGGCATACTCCTCCATGTTTGTTGTCGTCAAGACAAACGGTGTTGCGTCATCATTGTGCGCGCCGTGTGCTGTTTTGGGAAGTCGTATCGTCCATTCTTTGGATTTTCCTAAACCAGGTAAAGATGAAATAGGTTTAATTCATTAGTTTTTTATAGAAAGGTGTAGGTTTATGGTATGTGTAGTTTATGTGTTATCTCCTAAACGCATATTTGTGTTTGCTGGTTTAATATTTCAGCTGTTGACACGGAGCTACCGAGCAGACGTGGAATAATTTTGTTGAAATAAATGTAGTATGAATTTAAACTGCGGATTATCTCCTTTTTTTTATGAAGCTAACCTCGTTCATACCCGAAAAGCTAAAAGTAGCTCTATACAAGCTAAAATCAAACCTTTACCGGGAGCCTCAAAAGCAATAAAGCAGCATGCAGGGGGGAGGATGACCTACACGACGCCTGTTTCCGATTCGGCAGTTTTAAGGGGAAAGTTACTGCTTTCAAATTTAGATCACATCAGACCAGATCCAGATTCCAAAAACCACTACACGAAGACTTCTCAAATCTGGACTAGATTATCACAGAGACGCTAAAGAAGAGAGACTCTCTCTAATTGTGAAAATGCAAAAAAAATGCGTTAGTACCATAGTGAAATCAGTTTGAAGTTTGACATTATACAGAAATTCAGAGGAAAAGACCTATGGACAACCGGTTCATACGCTCTTCTAAAATGTGTGGCTATACGATCACTTTCAGGAGAGCCACAGCGGTGTTAGGATAGGCTGTAGGATCATAGTCTGTTGCATGTGTTTAGCCCTGTTGCACTTTAACTGACTTTACCTGTACTTTAAATTGTTGCATGAAGGTTTCAAAATTTGGGGTTTGGTTTCAAGCTATCCATAACACTAGATTTGTAACCTACATTCATTGTTTGATTTTATATATCATTTATTTTATTTGTTAATTTTTGCATGGACAATGCACATCGATCAGCATCACTTTAATGGTGCCAGTGTCAGCCAAAAGCCTGATGTTAAATAAGCCATTAAAGCAACTATAAAGCACAAAACATGTAAGATTAGAAAAGTAGAAAGCCAGTGAAAAAATGAAGCAACAGAACAGGATAAAAAGCTTAGAAGAGTGAGGCAAGCACCAAGCAAAGTAGGACATGTAAAATACTGGCAACTAATACAAAACAACCACTTTTCCACAACCACTTACTAAAGATGTAAGATATTTTAATTTACTGTAATGTATGACAAAAAAAAAGACACCAGATTGTCACATTCAAGAAACTGGTGCCAGAGAATGTTTCAATTTTTGTTTGAAAATTGACTGAAGTGATAAATAGATTATCACAATGGTTTCTGATACTTTTTCTGTTGATTGATAAATCGGTCAGTCAACTAATTGTTTCAGCTTCAAACCAAAGACTATAGTTTGGATTTAGTTTTTTCAAATCATTGTAGTGGTAAATGTTTGAAATTTTCAAGAAACTACCAGCTGTAAATGCAGGATATGTGCATATCAAAAATTAATGTTGGCATCAGTCCAGTATTATTTTCACTTTCCCTGTTTGGGTGGTTGGGCACCACCTGCTCTAGTCAGTAGATAAAGGCTTTCCATCCTGTGCATCATGACTTAATCCTCCCTCCTCTGTGTTTCAGGATGCCTCTACCTCCGGCACTGCTGGCCCGCTTGGCCAAGAGAGGGATTGTTAAACCTACAGATCAAGGTAGTAGGAAGCATGTTTTGTGAACACGCTGTGTCGACAGAATTTAGACATTTTTCCTTATGCTTCATACTTTCCTGTGTCATGTAATAACATTTCTCCTTCAATTCATCCAGAGGCAGATGAGGAGATTATTGCTGAAGATTATGATGACAACAACGTAGATTATGAAGCCACCAGAATAGAGAATCTACCACCAAACTGGTACAAAGTTTTCGACCCTGCTTGGTATGTATACTTGATTTACAATATGTTTTTACTTGTGACTGATATATTTACATACCTAACATTTTGACTTTGTAACTGTGGTAACAGAGATTGAGGACCTATAAAATCATATCTTTGCTCAGGCTTGTTTATTATGGGGTTAAACTGAGATTCAAACACATCAGATTTTTTTTTATAACAAATTACACAGGAACATCAACCTCATTCTGCCACTCACCTATCTTAGTTTATTTAAAAATATGTGACTGACTTTTTCTGGCCAGTGAGGCTACATTATTTGGATGTGAGATAAGCTTGGCCTTGAAAATATGGTTTCTCAGTAATTTGTGGCCTGAATTATTATTAAGGGACTTTGTGGTGAAAAGTGGTTGAAATGACTTTGTTAAATAAAGACAGACTTTGGGGGACATCTTGCAATAAAACCTGCTGGAATCAAATAAAAATGAACTCACTTTCACTGTTATTGTGAAAGAAACGGAGTTTCAAAAATATGTTGAATAATTTAATGGTTATTCATGATTATTTTTGGAATAATGTATTATTTATTTCATATTTAACACTTTGGGTCTCCATACATGTAAATTTAGCCACTCCGCTGCTATATGTCATCGTTTCGTACTGTGTTGTTGGAAATAAGCTAATTCTCTCTTACTGTAGTTTGATCTTCAGTGATGGTATTACTATTACACTAACCAACGAGCTGTATTTCAGTCATCAAATAAATTCAATCAATCACTTTCCTCATGACGTTACTCATTAATATGTATCACATCACATTATTTACATTATGGCTGCAAATTCATCCATTTTGTTTCATTCTCCCTTCAAACCACAGTGGTCTTCCTTATTACTGGAACGTGGAGACAGATTTGGTGGCCTGGCTGTCCCCAAATGACCCGTCTGCAGTGGTCACAAAAGCTGCCAAGAAACTAAGAGGTATGATATTATAAAACCTCTTTACTCTCTAACTTGTAGTGTGAAGTTGTGATGCTTTAAGCAGAGGGGTATGGTGTGTTGCTTGCCAAGATGAGGTAGCTAAGGGTGACTTATTGGCTGTTGCTTGGTGGTTTGAGCAACATGCTGCGTAGCTTGACACAGATTTAACTGGTTATAATCTGGTAATATTGGAGTGAATTTATCCTGTTACGAGTGTGTGTGTGTGTGTGTGTGTGTGTGCGTGCGTGCGTGTGCGTGTGCAGGTAAAGAGGGGGTTGGTTCTAGGACACTGGAACACACTGTTGAGCCTTCTCTTTGCGATGGGCCTTGCCTGCACACTCACACACAAATACGTTTTTGACACCATCTTACTTTATTTGGTAAAATAGGTGAAGGGCCATAATTCATTCAGAGGGGGGCAAATAATATACGAAAATAGGGCTGTGTGTAAGCCACAGAGTATTTACACTTTCCTTGGGTGAGGGTGGGAGTTAAAAGCAGCTTAAAAGTATGTTAGGTCAGTTTAAAGGTACTGTAGTTGAGGGCCAGAGAATTGTGTCACCTGTCATGGGACCTTGCAGATTTATGACGGCACAGGCTGACACCCACTGCTGGGCCCAGTGATGGGTCAAAACATCATTTAACATGAATGCTGTACTTTCATAGGAATGCTCATCCAACTGTTTAACTCTGTAGTGTTAATTATAAATTAATATTTTGATGAGGCAATGATCATCATCATTCCTGACCTGTCACCATGGATATCTGTTACACTTCTCAAAAATCATTGCTGGTTTCATCATCATTTGGCAAGTAATCTCAGAATGCAGGTTTTTTTTTTTTTGGCCAAACTCAGGTAATGGTTTATTATGTGACTATTGGCTATATTTTATTTTTTTAGCTGATGGAGGAGATGAACGAGTTGAGAGGCAGTTTGAGAAGCCAGACAGGGAGCGAGAGCGCGACAGAGACAGAGATCGGGAAAGGGATCGGGACAGAGACCGAGAGAGGGATGACGGGAGGGACAGAGACAGAAGAAAGCAGAGGAGGGAAGACATGGCACCGTACAGCAAAAGCAAAAGAGGTATTGTTTACGTCTGTTACATACTACACAAGCATTTTCAAACTGATGATGCTATTTATATGACTGGGTCTTTATTTTCCTTTTCAGGTAGAAAAGATGATGAGATGGACCCCATGGATCCAAGTGCTTATTCTGATGCCCCAAGGTACAGTATTTACAGTCATGAAATGGATACTCCAACAGTTTAGTACTGCACTTCCATAAGTACCGTACCAGTACTGGTACTAGTATGTCACTAGTCTCTGTCACTAGTCTGGATTCAGATCAAACACACTGTAATCTGTCATATAATGTAAATAAACTATATAGAAAGCTTCATCCAGAGGCATCTATACACAAGATTTATAAACAGGAGGAATGATGACACCTCAGCTAGACAGATGCATTATAAGAAACAAGCATGGTTACCATACATACTTTGCACATCTTGTACTATTCATACGGGTTAAGCTTGAAAAACATTTCCCATAATGCTTCTTAATCTTTTCATTTGACCCTCCCTCCCTGATAAATGCCCTTTTCTTTCAAACTCCACACCTTCCAAGATCAAACCAAAATAACCCTAATTACATCATTGTGACATCATCAGGGTTTGTTTCATAGGCTTGACAAAGCAGTCGAACTAATCATGCCCAGTAAGATGATTTTGATTGTGTAAAATTAGTGGATTCCTCTTTAAGGTGCAACCATAATGTACTGAGTCAGACACTTACTGAAAGCAAACATTCATCTTTACAGGGGTACGTGGTCAAGTGGCCTTCCCAAGCGTAATGAAGCAAAGACGGGTGCAGATACCACAGCGGCGGGGCCTCTCTTCCAGCAGCGGCCATACCCCAGTCCAGGAGCCGTGCTTCGGGCTAACGCAGCAAACCAAATACCCAAGGAGTAAGCTGTGCTCCCAGGAAGAGAACAACCAAGAAAGAAGCAGCTTGTTTTCCCTTTGCTCACATCTTTACATTTGCCGTAACAGACTGACATCGTTGACAAGTTTTCTTTTCATTGTGAAATTTGTGACCGTGCCAGAGAGTGGAGTGCTCAGCTTTTGTACCACCAGTGCATTCATACTTGTCAAATGTGTAGAACAGTTGTAAATATGTTTTTATATGACCTAAAGATTGACCCTCTTATTGTTATTAGGGCAATTGGTGGGCATCATTTGCTAATAAATTTAAAGATTACTGTGAAAATGACTCATTGCAACTTTCCTTGACAATGTTTTATTACAAAATTGCAACGTGTTAAAATGTTAAATCCATTATTTTCTGAATATTACAAAAACCAACATTCAGGGACAGATGGCATGAAAAACAACTGGAAATATCTGAATAAAAATCAAAAATATGTAGATCAGTGGTCCGCTGATCCTACATAGTGACAAATACAGTCATAGTCCAGTGTGAACACTTTCTCCTCGTATCGGTCGAGCTGAACCATTGCTCTGCACTTGTTCTTGTCCCGTTGGAGAATACGGCCAACCTGAACGGACAAATGTAAATGCAGTTATTAGTAACAGGTCATCACATTCAAACAAGTAACCACGTGCTGCAGGGAAGATGATCCTTTGCTCACCTGACCCCTGTGTTCACCCAGTACAACCATTATAGAGTCATATTCACTTTTTGGGACAATGGTTTCCAGCATGTCCTGCGTCACATCTGTCACCACAAGAAGAAACAGTGTGTTATTTACCTAAGACTTTTAACAGTAACAGTTAATATAGTGTCAGTCAGAGGTGATTACCTGTTCATCTTAATTCAGCAGATGTGACATTTCTACAGTCTTAGCCAATAAGCCACATAATAATTGCAGATAAGAAATCCCACAAAATCTACAGTATCAAGGAATAGTACATAATCCCAATCAATGATCAATGTATACATAAAATATTTGCCAACAAGGAACATCAATATGGTGTATATTAGAAGATGCATTATCAGAATGTCAGGGGTTTGACATTTCAGGAAATACTTGCTTTCTTGCTCAGACTTAGATGAGACGATTGATGCCACTCAAAGCTACACAGGAGACCGTTCCCTCAGCGTAAAACTGGCAGCAAAGGGAAACAGCTAGACTGGCTTTGTTCAGAGGTAAAAAAAAAAAAAAAAAAAACCCTAAAGCTCACCAGGTTCCATGTTATGAAATAAAAAACGTGTTGTTCTAGTTTTGTGGATTTGAAAAAAAAAACAACAACTTTTGGACAGAGCCAGCTATGTTGTTACCTCTGCTGCCAGTCTTTATGCTAAACTAGCTGTAGCTCTATAGTTAACAGTCAGACGGGAGTGGTATTGCTCTTCTCACTAACTATTCCTTTAAATTCCTAAATTCCAGTCTGTACTGGATATGAAAACCACATTATCTGTCTATTCCTTACATTAACACTACAAATGCTTTTTTGTTTAATAGTATTTGTCATCTAAATATCCTCCGCTTTAAATGAATTTCCCAGTTGTGGGATTAATAAAGTTAATCTAATCTAATCTTTAACCAGAGGCATGACAAACGACGTCTAGGAACTGCCTGGCTCCATGTTTTTCACCATAATACCTAAGCTACTCAGATGTATTATAAAAATGAACAGAAATAGTTACAACACATACTTTGCACATCACATTTCTTGTACAACTTTAAATTAGGGAATAAAGCTACTGCAGAGAGACAGAGACCAACACCAAGAGAGACGGGGATTGCACTAATGACTCACCGTCTAGCAGTCTTCCCTCTTCAGTTCGACACACACAGGTAGTTGGTGTCAAGACATCCTCCACACACATCTAGAAGAAAACCAGACTGACTTAAGAGCTGACAGGAAGCCAACATTTATGATAAATACTGTGCAGCCAAAGATATAGAACATATGGCGATCATGCCATATCTATTAGTACCTTTGAGTTGTAGTACCTGCCCCCTTTGAAAGCTTTGTCTATAAAGCGAACTTTTAAGTCTCTCTGGAGCCAGGAGGGGGGAGCTGGTGGCCGCCTCGCTTCTTTCACTGGAGGCTTCTCTCTAGAGAGGAAACAGAAGAAAAACAAATATACAGTATGTTTACTCAAAGGGAACATTGAAAAGATATTGACCAATTAATTGAAATGAGTAAATGCAGTGTGGAAAAATGTATAAAACATTAAAATTTTAAATACTGGTTGATAAAAACCAAAATGAAAAGCATATTGTTGGATCTTCATCTTTTAGTGGATACATACCCGTCTTGACTTGATTCTCTGTGTTTCCTCTTCCTCTCATCTTTTCCTCCATCTCTATCTGAAGACTTGTGTTTCACCTCATCACCATTACCTTGCCTCTCTTTCTCCTCCCGTCTCCGCCGCTCCTTTTCTCGCTCTTTTTCCTTCTCTCGCTCTTTTTCCTTTTCCTTGTCTTTGTGAGCTTTACTGAGGCGACCTGGTCAGTGAATAAACAGTGTTACAAGCATGGCATTGAGTAAAATGTGGCACACACAGAAACATGGGCACTGCAGTGTTGTGTGTTTGTGCGATTCTTAGTTGGGTTTTTATACTTGGAGTAGAGCTGAATCAATGTTTTGTGCTTTTGTCCCCCATGTGAAAGCTGAAATGTCATTAGACTAGCAGAAAACCTGTTTAGCCCAGTTACTCATGTCATTATAGATGAACCTGTCAGTTATTTTCAATTAGTGTTTGGTCTATAAATAGTGAAAATTTTCCCACACAATTTCCCGAATCCTTGGTTGACATATTGAAGTTATTCATTTTGTTTCAAGAGTCCCAAACTGAAAAATATCCACTTTACCAACATAGAAGTAGCAACGTGTGAATTCTGCGGAATTTTTGCTTAGAAAATGAGTTAAACAATTAATAGATTATCATAATTATTGATTAATTTTCAGTCAATCAGCTAAGCAATCTAGCTTTACACAAAACAGCAGGTTGCTTCAAATTTGTTCCTTCAACTGGAAACTTCCATCATCCTAATGTGATGATTACTTAAAGTAACAAATAGTAACAAACAACTTAAAATTTGTTCCTTTCTGTTTAATTAGACTGTATCATGTTGCTATTGTTACATATAACTAGTTAATTAAAAAAAAATAAATAAATAAAAAAAAACCCACACATGATAAAAAGTTACAATGTAAAGAGGTCAAACTGAATTTTGATGACATCAAATGTGACCAGAATGGACTGGAAATATTATCTAATTTAGCACCCAGGCACACAAAATCATTGTGCATTAGCCTCCAGATCTTTTTCTAGAAATGTTGCCCTTTTCTGTTTCATTTCTTCAGATTTACTCACTGAGGTCTTTGCTGTATTTGTCGTATTCCTTGCACCCAACCAGTTTAATAGCGTACTGGCTGATTGTCACAGTCTTGCCGCCAATAGCCAGCTTCACCATAACTCGAGCATTGTCTGGATCAACGCCTTCGATCTGCAGCACATGAATGAAACTCATGAGAGAAGTCAGAGAAAACATAATCCAGAACTGGTACTGTGTATAGAGGGTGTAAACAGACATTGCAGATCTACTGTACCTTGCCGTACAGTTCTTTATGTGCCCCTGACTCCACCAGCACACAGCCCCCAGGACCCATCACTAGTTCCTCCTCCTTCTCTCGCTCCTCGCCTGGCTTGGGGGGACGCTTATGTCTGGTCGGTTCCAGGTCCTTTATCGCTGAGCGATCTGCTCCTAGACCCAAGCCTTTTGGACGAAGCTGGTGTTCGATTGGCTTCACATCTCTGTAGCAGACAGGGAACATCAGCATTCAATAAACAGAGGGAAGGACATGCAGGATGTAAATTAGGCTACAGGTGGATACAGGTTGAGCTGTGTGGGTGAAGTTAATATAGTAAAAATGAGTACAAATGTGTAAAATAAAAAGAGAGTATTGCTGCTTTTACAAAATTGTGGTTGATGCTCATCCAATGATTTAAGAGTTCATGATGACATCTTCAAAAGTCTTGCATTGTTTGACCAAATATTCAAAACTCAGATATATTCCCTTTACAATAATAGAAATCACTGAAAACCCACCAAACCTCACATTTGAGAAGCCGAACGTCAGGTTTTTTTTTTTGGCACATTTGCTTGATTAAAAGACTCAGGGAACTGATTGATTAACAAAATTGTTGCAAATTAATTTTTTCAGTAGACTTATCGATTGTTTCAGCTCAAATCTGAACACCACAGTGGTGCAAGGTCAGCGTAATGTTAAATTAGGAGAGGAAATGGTAAAGCAAGGGGTTATTTTTTTTACTTACTGTTTAAAGGTGCGTCCAATCCCTTCCCCTTTCTTCCACCCCATCCCCTTCAGCATAGCGAGTCCATAAGCCTCAACAGGAACGGTATCATAATCTGCCTCTGTTGACTGACAACACAAACAGTGATATTATATATTTGGAAATCCAGAGACATACATTAAATGCTCAAGCAACCAAAGAAAAACAAAAACCAGTCTGCATTAAAATGTGTGCTTGAAATGAGGCACTTATGTAATCTTTTGAGTTGTGAAACACAAAAAAATTGTTTGTGGCAACGGACAGAGAGAAGCAGTTTGTCATGTCGGTCTTACTCAGCCTTTTGGCTTCAGGCTGTCAGACTCAGCCCAGGCTGACTTAAGTCACCAGGCAGCAGCCCTCATCACAGCAGTGGCCCTGCTCATATCTCTCCACTGAAGGCTTCCCTCTGAGGGCAGCTGGGAGTCCACTCTCACAGGCTGGACTGCATTAAAATGAGCTGTGGGCCACAGTGAGCAAGTTTCCCCTGACTCTCATGTTCTGACAGTCACATCTGCAGTGATTGAGAGCAGATATGGGATGACAGTGACGAGGTGTGCAAGGCCTCTGATGAAAAGTAGCAGAAAGAGATCTGATTGGTTGCCTGCATGTCTCTGGGGAGAATGTTTGACGCCCGTCTGCCACCAAAGTCTTACTGTACTGACAGTGTCCCCCATACACACATGCGCACAACTGAGTATGCACACGGGGTGTTATTCTACTCAGATGACGGTCAGCACTTTCACACACTCAAATTTCAATCTGACTCAAAGTAGCCAGTCTACCAGACATTTTGTACTGTCAGGCATTTTCATATGCTCAGTGAAATGCCTCTCTAGCAGATTATAATGTGATCCTCACATTTGATATCATTTCCACACATTTGATAAAGCATTTGATAAAGCAATCCCTGTCCAAACAAATATTACATAAATGCATTTGAGCAAATTAACCACAAACAGTAGAAAGCTTACTAAATAAAAGCAATAAGCAACTCCCTGGTGTCGAAGTAGGTGTATTTACGTGAAAGTTTATGAGAGCAAGCTGGAGAACAACTTACTATCACCTAGCATTATCTGGATACTGGGATGAGTTTATTTTTTTTTAATATAGTACAGTAGAATAAAAATTCTACCACAGACCCTAAGACTAGGAAAACGTTTGTTCGTGTTATGATCATCGATAGGACACTTTATTCAATTACTCTAACTGATGTAATTCATCAACTTGACCTTGCTGTTCGTTACATTAGTTATTTCTGTGACATCCTCTAATATCAGAATTCCAACAGACAGCTAATCACCTTATTTCCTTCACCTCTTCAAACCTCTCTCAGGTTTGGCTGACCTTTCTATGACCTGACTGCAATCTAGTTCGCCTAACACTAATAAAATATATAGTTGAAATTGATAAATTAAAATTAGTGGAGCTTCAGTGAAAAGATCCTGATGTAATGTCATGGGAATGACAAAGACAGACAAGACAGAAAAGTGGCCAAACACTGCAAAATATGTTTCCAACACTTGTGTTTAAACAGTGTACTGGAAAGATTTTTTAATGCAATTGTTTCATCAAATCTTCATCCAGAACAACAAATCAATAATGTTCTCTTCAAACCTAACCACTGAATAAACTCACATTCTCAGCTGCAGATTAGAGAGAATATCTGTCCCTGTGCTGGTCGTCATACTTACAGATTCAGGCCGTAGATCCACCTTTACATGGTCTCCATCCTCAAAGCCCTCTGGCACTTTGTTTTGCATCAACAAGGGGATGGTAAGGTTCAAGTTACTTTTTGACTGGGGGCCATTCTGCCACTGATCAAGCTGCCTCCGTGATTCTACAAACATGAGTTACAGAAGTATAAGGACCGTTGTTATGAGAGTTACTTATAACCTCTTCCCACCAAGCATGCAATACACAGTTACACACACTAAACAATGCTATCCATGTACAATTGTATGCCATGGTATTATATTCATAATACTTTTTGTAGCAAGCTAAGAGTATTTTATTCTGAAGAGTTTTCAGCCACTCGGCAGATGACTTAAAGCCGATATACTTTTAGGATGTCTTGCACACAGAGTGTTTAAGATCTATCCAGAGCTTTTCAGTGATATTCAACTCAGCAGGCAGTGAAGGCCTTTCCATAAGCTTCAGCTTGTGTCTCTTGAACTAATCCATGGTGGATTTTGAGGTCTTCTTTAGATCATTGTCCTGTTATAGAAGCCAGCCTCTCTCCATTATAACTTTCTTGACTGACTGCAGGACATTTCCTGATATATAGTGAAATCCATTCTTCCTTCGAAATGTGCAAAGTCTCCTGTGCCACTGGCTGCCACACAACCCCAAAGCAAAATATTCCTCCAATAACTAGTTAAAGAAGATAGGCAACTTTTTAAATATCTGTTTGTTGTGGTTGCATTTTCTTCTTTACACTTCAAAATACAAATCAACAACATATGTAATGTAACCAGGAATAACCAAACATCTGCACACCTTCGATGAGTTCTTTGACAGCCTGAGAATCCACAGAGTCTTTATCTTGGGTTGTTTCCTGTGTTTTGCCGCTACTCTCCTCGCTCTGGCCCGCTCGGTCCTGTCTGTGCCAGCGGTTCTTCTGGATCAGAGGGATGATGAGCTCTTTGGGCTTCTCAGATGGTTTTGAACTGCACGACAGACAGAAGTTAGCGAGCTAGCAGCCAGGGCCGCTTCAACACAAGATTTACTAGCTGAGGCCCAGTAACGTATACACATACTTCACGTCTGCTAACAAAGCATAATATTTCACGTATTAATTAGCTATATCAGCGTGGAAACGTAAAAGTTACGTTAAAGCTAATATTTAAATTAGCTATATTAGTTAGCATTAGCATACCAACCCTACCTCTGCAATTCATTTCTATCAATTCCAGTCAAGTAATCTCTGTCTTCTTTCTTGGTCACAGCGTCACCACCAGGAGGTTTGAATTTGCTAACTGTTTTAGTAAAACCAAACGACACCGCGGTTGTTTTTCTCTCCCCTTGCTCCTCAGACTTTGATGCTCCCGTGTCTTCTCCGTGCGATGCCATCGTTGTTTGTAACCGAAAGAAGTAGCAGAAAGTGCTTCTGGTAGTTGTAGTTTTATTTCACTGTATTTCGTTCGTTACCATTGTTGCAAATGACTCCAATTCCCATAATGCGTCAGTGTTAAAGGTACCACGACCAGTTAGCAGAGTGTGGAGGTGACAGCAAACCGAGATAGGCGACAAATATGGTTTACATATGTTTTCAAATGAAAGGAAATAATATGTGTCCTTGATAATATTCAATTAAATTTAACGTTGTGATTATATTGTCAGAGTAGTCATTGCAAGGTGGTAGTTTTATTACAACTAATATTTACATTTTGAGATCATTTTACATTTATTGGAGAATATATTCCAATCTAGATTTTATTAATGTCTTTTTTGACATTACGCGCAATTGCACGGGCCTTCTGTTTCTGATTTAGTTTTTGAAAAGCAGGAATTGTCATAGTGTTCAGGCTGACATGAGTATAGCTTATACCCAAAAATATACATTACTTGCAACATAAGGCCCTTTTTCCCTATGGGGCTCATTAAAGTTTTATTTGCGCTAAACTCGCGGCTTTATAACTTGAAGTTGTTATTGTGTAGTTGTTGTGACCTTGTCACATCTGGCTGAATATTGCAAATTAGGCAGGAAACACTCACGTTTTAATCTGGTTCTCACGCCTTTAAATCCAGGTTGTAAGCGAAAAGTGATGCTGCTGATGCAGGTAGAGGGACTGAGAATAATAAGGGGCGGTACTTTTAACTCTTTTTATGCCCTCCCCTTTGTGCCTCTTAACTTCCCAAGGTAAACGTTCACGTTTGCCTTTTATCATTGTTTCTTTGATAGAAAAGTGCCTTTTAGGAGCAGCAACACCAGTCTAACCGTACTCTCTACGGGGCAGCTCAGCCTATAGTCTATCTAATCTAATCTTCTGCAATTGACGCCCCGCGCCCTGAAAGCGCCGCGCCTGCAGTTCAATGACACCTCAGCCCGGTCAGATTGATGTTACCGACGTTTGTCTTTTGGTGTAATACAACAACCACATTATGTACCCGTAAGTAATGAAGTTGCCCGGTCTGCCAAACGAAGACTATTAGGAAGGATTTGACGACGAGAAAGCGAAAATGACGGTAAGAAATTCTTCCCTAGTCAAATCAAAGTCCAGGACTTATTGCTCAGTAGGCAAAGACTTGAGTCTGCACAAGTTAAAACAGCACGTTTTGACCATGACGTTTTTTTTCCGTTCCCCACGTTGCATCGCCTATAGCAGTGCAGCAGCTGCTAAATTTATAAGCGGCCGCTGTCAGATTTGCCTGATGGTGTGTGTGTGTGTGTGTGTGTGTGTTCCCTCTCTCTCCCCTCTCTCTCTCTCCCTCTCTACAAGATCACCACGGCTCTCGGAGCATCACTAGAGTCCAAATATCCCGTCAGCCGTGCACATCGTCTCTGACTTTCTTTGGGATACGGTGATACCATATCTATCCATCACTGAATCCCCCACGCTGCTTTTTTTTAAATCACACACCCGGCGGCTGCTGCTTTAAAAAAAACAAAAAACAAACAACTCGTATTTATTTAAGTACAGGTTTATTATTTAACCTCAGTCGGGTCAATGTATATAGACGCGTTCAAACGGATCCTCTTTGAAAGGCTGAACTGCTTGAAAAGAATGTGTGTGTGTCAGCGCCAGGGCAGGTCAGTATTTTCCCTAAATATGAGAAATCTGAGAATCTGTTGTGTGTAACCTAAGTGTGTCTGTGTGTGAGAGAGAGAGAGAGAGAGAGAGAACGAGAAAGGGAGTGAGTGAGGGAGTGTGTGTGCATGTAAACTAGTCAGCCAGTGTGTGTAAGAGAGAGTGAGGAGTGTGGGTTTGTCATGATGGTGGCTGATCTTAGGGATACGAGTGTCATATTGACAGATGAAGTTTACCTTCTTTAACAGCAGGTGTGTGTGTGTGTGTGTGTTTCTGTGTATGTCTGTGTGTGTTGTGTACATAAACTCATGATTAGATCTGAAAAGTTTGTTGTAAATCTGCAATTATGTTTTTTTCCCCCACTTTTCCAATCTCCTGCTGTATAAATTGTCGTAATGAAATGTTATCACAAGCCCATGTTCAATGCACCTGTGTGCATTTTGCCATATGAAACAGACTGACTTGCAAAATGCACTCTGTATTGACAGCCAGGTGTGTGCGTGCACGGATGTGTGTAGGACTGTGCAGGAGTGCCTGGTGCCTGTGTGTGTGTTGTTGTTGCTGTTTGTTTAGGGTGTGTCCCTGCTTGATACAGGGAGCTTGTTTAGAAGTGATGGATGTGTGACCCTGACTTAACAGCGTGCATTGGTGTGGGTTTGGAGAGCAGTCAAGGTTATGCTGTTGTTACTATGAATCTTTGATTCGTTGGAAGAGAAGAGGAGACATGTGGTGTTAAGACTGTCCACGCACGCTCTCATTCTGCTCTGGTCCTCGCACTGTTTGTTTTTCTTCAGTCTCATCTATGAGCCCGGCACCTGTTTTGCACTATAACTAAGAAAGGCCATTGGGTTTTATTCTGCACGTGTCCTTCTTTGAGTCCAACTCCCAGCCCAAAATTAAACCACCAGTAAGTGGAAATGCATGTCAACGAACTAACATGAGTCCACTTTCACTGCTGACAAGGGGAGAGGATGAAGTGAGGTGCATTTCTCCTCTGTCGTAGTAATGCATGTCGTCTGGGAGTTGTTGATTGTCTAATTATGTACCTCCTGTGTCCTTCGGCATCATGCATATTCATGCTGCTGTTTTAAGGTGTGATGAAAACAAAGTATGCATGTGTGTGTGGGCCGTGTTATGTGTGCATGTGTGCAAGGCAGTTTACCCTTGACAGGGCAGGGCTACGCAGGCACATTCTCCCATCTGTGGTCCAAACCTTTGCTCCCAGCCACTGCATTTGGATTCTGCAGTTGTAGCCTGCTCTATTCTTAGTTCTCAACAGTTCATGTGGAGTCTGATATGAATTTTCAACAACAACAACATTCCCATGCTGGGGGCCTATTGCTCACATCCCGGCCTGGTATATACATTGAGATCCAGTTTGGATCGGATAAGCCGTTGTTAAATGGTTAGACTCTGACTTAGGTAGCAAATCAATAACTAATCAATGATAGTGTGTGGAGTCACGATTTACACAGTGCCATATTTGAAATGTCAAGAAGGCAATGAATCCATGTATCCTTGAGTCAGATCTGAGTTGGACAACTGGGATCAATATCAGGTGGTGAGACAGGCAGCGGGAGCAGGCGAGGGTCACCTTCACCCATCCCTACTGAATCAGCAGTATCTCTCATACACTCTCGCTCACACACACACCGACACACACACTCGAAGGCCTGCTTAGGTTACCAAACTGCGACCTCACAAAAATGCTCATTATAGTGAACTGAGCAGCCCCTCCCTTTCCTCATGAATAATTCATGTTGTTATTATGATTTCAGCCATTCTTTCAAAAGGTTCTGGCACCCTCCTCTCTGTTGATTCTACTATTTTTATTCCATTTTCTTTTACAGCTGGTACCGGCACTATTTTCTGTATCATCCACGCTTAATGTGCCTAATTCCTCCCTGCCTTTCTCATCTCTCTATCTCTCCCTCCCTCTCTTTCTCTCTTACCCATCACCATTGTTGAGGAGCTGATCTGCTCTGTTTAATTAAACTGCTCTCCCCTCCCGATGAGAGCTCATCTCTGATCGCAGCGAGGGCTGTGATCTGTCCTGGCGAACTGACTAAGAGGACCTGTTGTCACAGTGGTATTCCTCAGAGGAGCGGAGTGTACACAACACAACATTCCCCACTAATGTGCCCCCTGCCTTGACCTTGATCCTGTGACGTTAAAGATACAGTTTCACCAAAGGGAACATCACTGAGCCGGTGTTATCCTGTGTGTGTGTGTGTGTGTGTGTGTCTGTGTGTGTGTATGGGTGTCACTCCAGTGCTCAACAATGTTGTAATCTTACACTAAGTCCCTTTGGATGCAGGCAACTCAAGAGCAGCTTTAATAAAAACCACACAATGGAATAGATTTTGGATTTATTGATGGCGTGCAGAGAATAGTGAATGTGCTTTTCATTCCATGTTTTCTTATCAGCTTTTTCATGTATTGAGTTTTATTCAGTGTGTAAGAGAGAGTAATGTGTCCGTGCGTTTCTGTGCCAAGCGTGTATGACAGAGAGAGATATTTTGTGTTTTTCAACCCACAAGCATTTAATCTTTTATTTTTAAATCTGCCACTGTTGTCTGTTTGTGTTGAGCACTCCCGTGCCCTAGATTCGAAAGTGAGTGAGCATCAGGGAGCTTTAGTACACCCCATGTTGCTCGCACAGTTTGGTGTAACAGTTTGGAAGGAGAGGTCAGGGCACACATATCAGATAAGACGGTGAAGTCGGAGCCGGAGCCGGGAGAGGCTCTTGTGCATTTTCCATCTGTCTGCCACTCCACCAGAATATTGGTTCAGTTGAATTTAAGGTCACTGGTTATTTAATATGCCTTACTTGGCTGACCTCCAACACCACCCGTGGGAGGATGCTGTAAGATTAGGAGCAATGTGCTTCACTACAGGTTAGAGTGAGGAGATGAGCTCAGTGTGTGGGATGGATTCAACAGGAAGGTTTGTTTTCCTCACCTTTGCAACAGTCCGAGATTTTCATGATTTCATGTTTGTTTTCAACGTCATTGGTGGAAATGTTTGAAAGTTTGATGATTTTTAAGCTTAAACAGATCAATGTTGTATAATGTAGAGCGGAAACATTTAGTCGATGAATCCATTAAATCAAATCAATTAAATCAGTAAGTCATCTGCAACTGTTTTAATAATTGATTAATCATCAATACCAGACATTCCACTGTTGAAGCCTCTCAGCTGTGAGGATTTGCTGCTTTTCTTCGTCTTATGTGACAGTAAATTGAAAATCTTTGGGTTGTTGTTGGTTGGACAAAACAAGACAAATGAAGACATCATCATTAGCTTTAGGAA
>NW_019524815.1:755198-771679 GCF_002814215.2 Seriola lalandi dorsalis | reverse complement strand
AGATTTTAATCATTGTACCGATATGCAGGTGAAAAATAGAAAATTATAAGTGTAAGTCATAAGTGCCCACCTCTTGTTACTTGAACTGAACATAGCAGAATCATATAGCTTGTTCGGTCTGACCAATCAGCCAGAACCTCAAAATACTCAATCGATTTGTCAATTAGCAAAAAGATGAGTAGTGTTTTGATAGTCAATTAATCATTCAGTCATTCTAAAGTAGAAAATGCCAAACACCTGTAGCTTGTTAAATTAGAGGATTTGTCGTGATAGTTCATTAATATCTTTGAGTTTTGGACTCTTGACTGAATAAACAAGACATTTAAAGACAATCAACCAGAAAAAGAATAAGCACTTAAATTGATAATGAAAATGATGATTAGTCGCAGCCCTGATTCAATTTACAGCGACATAAAGACAGAAGAAAAACCTG
Organism: Seriola lalandi dorsalis; assembly: GCF_002814215.2. NCBI lineage: Eukaryota > Metazoa > Chordata > Actinopteri > Carangiformes > Carangidae > Seriola > Seriola lalandi. Next base: position 771,246 of record NW_019524815.1, on the reverse strand, counting down.
AACCAGAAAATATTTGGTAATTTTCATTTATGAATGATTATCAAAATTGTTGGCAATTAATTTTCTGTGCATCAAATAATTAGAATTAATATGAATAGTTTGAGCTCAGCTTATTCATATTGGCCACTGTGCAGTGATGATTGCTCTGTTGAAGTTAACCAAATGCACTGTTACTGCACTGTGGGATGTGCATGCATAAAATACCAAATAAACTTACATAAGTTCGTAGAGCATTCTAGCTGAGCTAATTGAAAAGGCTAATTTCATTATCATAGACCTCATTTAGAGCGGAAACAGAATGTGGACAACAGAGCGAACAAGCTTGGCTCCACCAAGTCAAACCAACAGAAGCTTTTGTGAGTGCAAACCGACTCTGCTGCTCATGTAGTGCAGGAAAGCTGCTCAGTGACATGAAAATTCACAAACAGGCAATCAGACTGAGAGCATTGGAGTTAGATTAGAGCGACATCTCACGGCAAAGGCTGATTGTGTTAAAAGTTTCCTCGTCTTTGCAGAAGTTTAACAAACTCTGCTGTGGTCAAAGCCGATTATGTCAGGGAGTGATCTACCAGCTCAGAGATGGCTTTGATGAGGATGAGGGCCGGCATCTAGATAGACATCAGGAACATGGGGGAGAATCACGAGAGCTGACAGTCATTGCTTTCACCACAAAGCCTCACTCACGTTATTGATACAGGAGGAATGTTAGAGTAGGCGTTGAAGCTGCCAAGATGAAGTTTAAAGTCATAGCTAACAGTTGTTTGGTCAATGAAATTGTTTTTAAGTGGCGTTTCAAATGGAAGTGTGTGCACCGTGGACCTCAACCTGCTGCATAAATCTGTCAAGACAAGCCGTTGTTGTTTTGTTAGCCTTGCCAGAGCTGCTTTATACAAAGCAATTCAATTATTCACTTTTCATAATTGATGTGTTCGGCTTACACCCTTTTTCCTGAAGGTCTTTCAGTACTCTCTCCAGCCCAATGTCAAGTGCTATCCCCTCTTGTCCTTGATTCGTTGCTTGAAGCTGAATTTGAATTATTAAGCTTCATGGCAAAGCTCATCTGTGTAACTTTAATAAATTAATACCCCTGAGATCCAACCTGAAATAACTGCTTACTTAATTTGTCCTGTAATAAAGACATTCTGCTCATGACTATGAGCTGCCAGCAGTAAAATAGCCCCAGCCTTTTTATACTAATCACTGGGAAGAATTTAATTGCACAGGACCTGAAACTTTAGCATTGGCGCTGCTACACCATAAGTTATTATTACACTGGGATGTTAAGTTTATTAAGATAATGCTTAAATTGAGTTTCTGAGTCTCTTTAGAGCAGTGGTCCCCAAACTAAGGCCCGCGGGCCGGATACGGCCCACCCCCACATTTGGCCCGGCCCCCTGAACTATTATTATTTATTTCATTAATAGTGTTATTATTTATTTCTTGACTTTTTTTTCTGTGAAGAACCCGGAAAGGGTTATTTGGTTATGTGTGGCTTTCTGGCAAACAATACATTTTTACGTTTAGGCACCCCTGCGATTGTCACACTTTTTCTGTTACAAACTGAACCCGGCCCCCCATCAGCGAAGGGAAAAGTTATGTGGCCCTCACAGGAAAAAGTTTGGGGACCCCTGCTTTAGAGGAAAAAATGAATTATTATGGTTAATTAACTAATAACAATGGATGTTCACTGGATAATACAAGCGTGAGTATTCATGCAATTTAGGGTGAAAAGGCATATTTCAAACAGAAAGCACTGAGGGGCGCAGCTGTTTATACTGTACACTGAGTCATAATAGCCTTGAGCATATGCTTTATGCTTTTTGAATAAACAGTTACGGTGAGGGAATGAAAAAATTACATCTAAGAATAGACTCCTAGTCAAGAGGATGTATGTTTTGCCATTGACAGATTGCTGTGGTTTGAAATTACACTGAAAGGCCAGGGTTGCAAGTTGTAGAGATCCTGAGCAGGTCGCTGGTGGAGAGGAAGTCAGTGAAACAGGATATGTATTGGTCAGCTCTTTCCTGACCTTAAGGTCAGAAATCTCAATAGAGCATTCTTTTTATAGGGTTAGATATCCTTGAATCCGTATATTGTGTCCTCCTCTCTGTATAATAGTTAGTCTGGAGTGATGTATAGTGTTTCTAGCCATGCATGTTTCTAGCAGTGTGTCTCTACGGATGGCAGCACCAGTGAGTCAGTCAGTCCACCACTTTGCTCCAGATGAACATTCATGGTTCCCATGAATCTTAATATCTTTAATGATCCTCTGGCTTTTCCTAAGCCATGATGAGGTTGTCATTGGTTTTTAGTGAAATACCTCAATTACTACTGGTGAAAAAATCTGCCTCAGCTTCTCTTTTAATTGATAATTAGTAAATGATAGGATGAACAGTAAACATGGTGAATATTATACCTGCTTAACATCAGAATGTTAGCATCATCACTGCGACCATGTTAGCATGCTGACGCTAGCATTCAGCTCAAAGCATCACTGTGCCTAGGTGTAGACTCACAGAGCCACTAGCATGAGTGAAGAGTCATCATTTTACATCAGTACATCAGTTTACCGGCAAATATTACCATTTTGAAGTAAAAAAGTGCAGTAGGACAGCTTAAAAATTGTATTTATTGCAAATGGCTGATTGCTTAATATAATCCACTGAATCACACATTGTATAACCTCACAAACAGTACATTCCTCTCCTGCCTTAATGCCAACCGAGCCCTCTGTTTTTAGTGGACACAGTAAGATGAGTGTGCAGGGCCAGTTTGTAGCATCAACACCAACAGCAGAGCGAGACCAAAGCAGTGTCAGGGTGTGTGTCTGCAGCGGGACGAGTCCAGGCTTCAGCGGACTTGACAGGCTGTGGCTCATTAAACCCCCATCAGACGCACGAGGTCAAGACAACAGCTACCACTCGGGCAAAACTCTCTGCCTCCATGAGTATAATGTAGACACACAATGCAACTCTGTAGGCCCAACAGCATAGGATAATACCCTCAGTAGTTTTATTTTTAGCATTTTAATCATTACTGCTGAGAAGTTCAGAGAAAAATCTTTAGATAAAGCATGAAGAGACTAACGGCTTATAGAATTATGATTCTGGATTGATTCACATTGGAATATGTTTTGTATGATTAAATGGAAGAAGTAGATGCTTTTGTTTTTTATTCTCTTTTCACGACATAATAAATGCATGTTGTATTACTGTGTTTTCTGTGTGGGTGGATGGCTGGCTGGCTGGCTTTGGGGAAGCAGGTCGACAATGTTGCTGCAGAAGGTTTCACAGTGGGGTAGACCGAGAGGGACTGGGGGCACTGTTGGGCAAGGATGAAACGATAAGCACAATTTCAGGTTTAAACATAGTGGTGTAAATAACATCACTTCTTTGATCGTGTTTACTCGAATGCAGTGGAGCAATGGTGACAGCCGTTGGCTTTGAACCAAGGCTTAAAATGCAGGTTGTGGGTTTTTGGGTTCTCAATGTTGTGGCAACCAACTCAACCGTTTTCCAAAATCTGACTCATGTCGCCTGAGCTGAAGTCCTGCAAGGTCAAACAAGTGAGTCTTACGCCAACCACAGGCTGTGTGGCGCCTCTCTGTCTCTATCTGTACTTCCCTTTTTTCTCCACTATTCTCAAAGAATAGGAGAAAAATCATGCACAATTTTATCTGTATTTCATTGTTAAACATTTTACTTTCACTCTACTTCTGCTTTTATCTTTTAAAATGTCCACTCTCTGCCTTCCTCTTCCTCATTTGTCCATCTCTTTACATAAAAAAACCCCACCAGAGACCCCCTCTTTTGGCTGGGCAGTTGGAGAGAGGATAGAAGAAGAGGCTCTCTGTCAGATCTGCCAGTCGAATGACCAGTCAAGTGGAAAGGATTACTTACATCCTGTCCTTCTCTCACACTTTAAAGCAGTCTCATTAGGCCTGCTGGGCCAAAGGATTCAGGGTGCTCCCGAAAGGGCTGGCCTTGCACTGAGGAAAGCCCTGGGCGTGTTATCCCCATCCAGCCGAGGGTTATCATAGTCGTACAGTCATTTAAGAGGATTGCATCGTGATGTGTAATTGCTAATCTCCTGACCACAATGGAACTGGAGATCTCTATTTTCCATTCATTCCATGTATTTGAGCTAGTTTGTATTAGCATAGGTGTTACAGAGTAAGATACAAGGAATAGGAGACATTTTGGGAAATGAACCTATTAGCTGTTGTGAAGACTGATAGCCTATCGCTATCATGTCTGTATGCTAAAAATTAAGAATGAGTTAGGAGTCAGTTACCTTTGCTTGGCATAAAGAATGGAAACGGGGGATCAACAAGCCTGGTGCTGTCCAAAGGTAATGAAATCTGCCTACCTGGACATTTAAGGGGGCTTTTTGAAAGCTTTGCTATTGCTACATAGCTAGCATTAGCATTATCAGTCTACTCTAGAAGAAACATTGCAAGTTCAGCATCAAACTTCATTCCTTTACTCACCTAGAGCTGTCTCCAGTGGTGAAAAGCAATGCCAATGTTAACTCTTGTCTCTATCACATCTTTTCTTCTACTGAAATTAGCATGTTAACCAGCTAGCCCCGGCTCGTCTCATTTTGTTACCTTTAGACAGAGCCTGGCTAGTTGTTTCCAGTTTCCAGTGTTTATGCTAAGCTAAGCTAAGCTAACTATCGCCTCTCTCCAGCTTCATATTGAGCCCACAGACATGAGAGTGGTATCAGTCTTTTCATCTTACTCTCCACAAGAAAATTAATTAGTGTATCTCCTAAAATTTAGAACTATTTATTCAATAATAAGCTTTTCCTGTCATATTGTCTACATGTTGTGGTTCTGTTACTCTGTCTTGTCTGTCTCTGTTGTCGTGTCTGTAAAGGTGACAGAGCTGCTCTGATAATGTCAGAGCAACATTGACCGCTCTCTCCGGACATCACTGCTGTCACATCACGGACGTCTCAAATGTGTCAGCTACATCCTCAGCCCACACACACAGATACACAGCTGCTCACCGGAAAGCATGCTGCAGAAGAACATTATTTTCAGAACAGCTTTGCCGTGAGGCATCTCACCTTTTTGTTCACACAACATGCTGTGTCTGTGAGCAGACAATAGGAGAGTCTGTCCTGAGGAATACAGTAGGCAGACAAACAGGGTAATTAGTCACTGTCCAGACAAATCTATAAAAATCCATTTTCCAGTGAAAGCGTCATGCATCTCTGTAGATACAGAAATGACTCTGGTGTTCAGCCGTACTTGTTCCCAGATTGCCTGTCAAAATGTGTGCGCATTCAATGACCCGTACCTTTATCGAACGCAAACTAGATTTTCCCATGTGACAGAGGATGTGGCGGAATGTGCACAAACTCCATCATGTGTGTGTACATGACAATAAAACGTCAGCCATGTCCCTGTGTCTTTTGGTTGGACAGTCATGCACTGTGCCATAGTATGTTTGCATAAAACAAAGGCCCAGCTCCCATGTTGTGTTGTTCCTGACGTTCAAACCTCAAACCTTGGTCTCAGAGAAAATATCCTAACCTGTGAAGGTGGAATTATTCATGACTTTTACACATTCTGCTCTGAAACACTGCAACTCCCCAGTCCTCAGATGCTGACAGCTGACAAAGGTTAAATAACAAAACACCCTCCTATCTGAAGTCACAGGATCTTTCTCTACCTATCCTTTTTTTTACTGTCTCACACTTTCTGCTCACCCTCTGATACCATTTCCTTTTCTCTCCAGCTCATTTGCCATGTCTAAGACAGCGGTGAAGAAGCTGCACTGGCGTTCCAAGGTGCAGGACAGCTTCGTCCCCTTGCTAGGCTCGTCGGGGGAACTGGGGATCGCCATCGGTGGAGGAGCAGATTATGGAGAGTTTCCTTTTGTCACGTCGGCTCCCGGGGGCGGACTCACAGTGGGTGATATCATCCTTGAAATTGGGGGGACACCTGTATTAGGGATGACATTAGGAGATGTCCGTGGTGTTCTCAACTCCTGCCCCCATCCTATCCGCATTAAAACTGTGTCACCAGGTATGATTCAGCATGCTAACTCACCCCTCTATAAAGTACTCTGCAGCTCATTGTTTTGGTAGATGTGTAAATGATCACCACACAGGCAAGAAAAGGTCTTATTATACAATAGGTGCTCATTTCTTCTGGCATTTATGTATTACACGTCACCCACAATAATTCATTCAATCTTTAATTCTCTCCCTAATCCTGCAGGCAGTTTAACTTGTTGCTGTTTATGTCGCACACCATTGCACTTGCTTCATCAGGCTACACCCAAACAATCTGTTACACTGGCGTCCAAGCTGTCATCCATAATAATCTTGCTCAATAACCCTCCTCTGACTCTCACAAGCCCGATCTGCAGCCTGTAGCATTCTGATGCTGATTTGCACTCGTCAATTAGTCTGGATATGTCAAGGCGATCGGTCAATATGTGGGTAGGAGGTCAAAATTGCTGATGACACATGACAAGAGTGTGGTGATAACGTTGTCTGTCACCCATGAAGGGCCTTGATGTTAAGAACAGGGGGCTGGGGAAACGGATGTCTTTGTTGACTCAGAACAGAGCAATATGTCACCGCAGTGTCACCTGACTGCGGCTCCCGATGGCCTTGCTCGCTAGATTGATAGCTGATTTGGCCACGGGGGTGTAAATGGGGACCTTTGCTCCTGGTCCCTCTGCCGCTCGTAGATCCATTATCATTTCTGAAGTCTGCCTGGCCCTCCCTGGGCAGCTTGACTGCATGTAGTGTGGACAGTGATGGATGAGCTGATGCGCTGGCTTGCTGTATCACACCTCCTCCTACTCCTACTACTACTACTACAACTCCTTGTGCTCCAGCCCTCAAATACAGGACACTAGACCACATTCCCCAGAGGCAGGAGGCAGTTTAAAGGTTTTAGCACTAATGCTGGTGCTCTGTGGAGAAAACCACATAGTAGTGATATGATCTGTCCATCAGATGGTATTCTTTGTATTGCTATTAACCTTGATATCTGACTGCTTCACTTTAATGGGATCTTGCATGTGATACAGTATTTTTGCACAATCTACAATGAATTTAACAATTGTTATAAAATCTGATATTGAGCTGATATTCATGTCTGAATTTTGCTCTTCAATAGACAAGAAAACAGCAGCTGTTTCATAACATGATGAGCAAAAGCCCATCACTTCTCCCAAAAAGCGGCCGGCAAGTTTCATGTCCCTTTACAGGCAGCAGCCATATGTGGCCAGTCATACGTACATGCGGTTGACTGCCTCCGCTAATAAAGTTATATCACTTTTTTTTTTTTTTTTTTAATAGCACACAGCAAATTCAGTCCAGCACTGGGCAGAACCCATGTAACAGACGGCGGGGGTAGGGGGCGGCAAGGGTGCAGACTGCGGGCTGCAGCCTGCAGGGGAAGCACCGACAGAATGGTCGTCTGTCAGAGTGACAAGCTGTAGATGCGCTCAGCCCATCCATAACAGCAAGTGGCCTGTCATCAGAGGCCATAAAGCACTTGAGATGATATTAAGAGATCAGAGAGAGGGAACTGAGCCCCAGTGATCAGCTTTGCCTCTCCTGGTGACAGCCTCAACTGTTTTGTCTGGAGCAATTAACCTCAGATGGTTGTTATGTATGCATGAGGTACTCAGGGAAAACACACTCAGGATCTACAGTATATGAAGTGATACAGAAACATCAGTATAGGTGTGAATGTGAAAGTCCAAGGTCGTAAAGTGATGGTGTTAAATTGAGCCCGGCAGGAGTAAATGTTATCAGTTAAAATAAATTTCAGCCTCTACAAATAAAATCTAAAGAGTAAACATACACCATCAGACTGTTTTGTGCTTACAGAGCTGATGCCATTCTGTCTCTGCCCCCCCCCCCATGCTTTACTTGTTACTTTTGCCCTTCCCTCAGGCTCCACATTGTGCAAGGATCTCAGGTTGTATCTGAGTAAGTGCTTCACACCCGGCTCAGTGGACAGCCAGCTTCAGCAGGTCATCCGAGAGAACCTCTACCTCCGCGCTGTACCTTGTAAGTCCTGTTTTGTGCTTCTGCTCTCACCTTCAATATGAGCTACTATGTTTCACTGCACATCTTGCCTTTGTGTATCTTGTCTCATCTGCTCCAGTTTCATGTTCTTCAGTCCTCCTGTGCAGACCTCCTCTGCATGTTACTGACTACATTAATTCTTTGGTAACACATTTCATGGTTGCCTATGCAAATATCTGGGTGTTAATTGGCGATAGAGCTGTTTTCCACACTTCCCTCTGTCAATGTATGCAAGCAGACCTGAGGTGATTTAATGTAATAATGTAAAAAAAAAACAACAAAAAAAAAGCACTATCAGGGTGTTGAGCGAGACAGAAAATGCCAAAAGTGCAATCAGTTTGGACATTTCCATAGCAACAGCCTGTATTGTCACAACACTGGGTTTATCCTCAGTTGCAGTCTCCCCCCTTACAATCCTCACCCCCGTGCTCCAGGCTATTTCTCTTTTTGTTTGGGTGGTGGTAGGATGGTGGTACATCTGATGGTAGCTCTGTTTGACACATTCTTTTTATTCTCACAGTTTCTGTATGATCGCCCTGAAAAGGAGGCCTGTCGTCCGCACAGCCAGTTTCATTTTGATGCTTATGAATAAAATCAAGCACAATGGCAGCCAAAGGCAGCTAGTTGTAGTACATCTGTTGCTATCTTAATCCTCTATAATATGACGTCACTGGAAACAGCTAGAGGTTATAACAGCAGAGTAGTGTGTTTCTGGGAGGACGCCTGTGGGTTTTGCAATGTAATTCTCTGGCTTGCATTGTGTCTGTTGTCTGTTGTGTGTGTGTTTTTTTCTTTTTCAGGTGGGGTTGTAAAAGAGATAGACCACCAAGTGTGTCTGTAGTCTTAACCTTGCTGTGAGTGTGTGGAGTTGTTGCTAATCTCTCCTTTAGTCCGGGAAGTAGGTCATACGGGACAGTCTGCCACAACGCCACCAACACACTCGCTGAGAGAACAAGGCACAGGTCAAAACTCACAGGGATGGTGCGAGGAAGCTAAAACAGGCTCTCTTAGTAAACAATATGCATATTCATATGATGGTGTAATTACAGCTGTATGCATAGTAAGCTTTCTCATTACTTAGCCATGATTGCGTAGCATCCTGTTACGTGTACAAGCAGCTGCTCAGAGAGTGAATTGCCAAAATAAATTTAGCTTTCAGTCATTTTTGAATCAGAATAGCATGATAGTGGAGGGTTGTCAGAGATGAATTATATTCATTGACAAGATATTGTATTATATTACATAAAGCAGTCCAGCCTTCCCTTGCTGTTGGTGTCCAACTTTTACCAACTCCCCATCTCTGAGTGCTTTCTTTTAGTAAGAGTGACAACAAGGCAGGCTCAGCCCTCGGGTGTTTAATCCTCTGATCTGCAGGAGATGACACAGTAAGATGCTGTTGTTCTCATGCTGATACCAGCACACGCATGCCACCCTGATCCCAAGACGGCTCGGAGACCATCACGTCTCATTTCAGACCATTTGTAGATACATGTGTGTAGAAGCAGAATTGTCTTCCTTTTGTTGTTTTTTCCCTGGAGGAGGCAGCTGTGCGTGATGTAACAGGAACTTAAAGCTGAGGAGTTTTCATCAGTGGCTCATTGTGGCCCCCTTCAGGATCATATGTATGTTTCCTTCTGTTTCAGGAGACTCTTTGTCGTAGTGTTTTTTTTTTTTTTTTTTGTAGTTGTTGATAAGTATATCTTTGAATTACATAACATAGATTTATTAGCCTCAGAAGCTCATGAAGCTTGTAGTTCAACTTTTTTAAATGTTTTTCATTGCAAAACTGCAAAGATAAAATGACAAGGCTTCAGTTTGATTCATTTTTTTAAAATTTAGATACTATGTCTTCTTCTGAAACTGTGGCTTCGTACCACTGTGCTATTTTAGAGAGTATCTCAATCGCTGAATCCTTTTGATGAGACAATGTTCTCTGATGTTGGAGCTGGCACTGGAGCAAGAAATATCATTACAAAGGCTCAGTCAGGAGGGCAGTGCATAAAAATGGAAATGAATGACAGAATTAAGTAAATGCAGGCTACTGTATCAATAATCTAGAGGGGGAATTAAATTAAAAGCAAATGTCTATCAGTGCCAAAGTGGAGGAGGGGCTGACTGCAGTCTAATGGCTTTGTACGCTCATACCGAGGCAGAGATAGGGCTTACTGTTTAGCTTGTGGAGCAGCTATATGTGTAAACTAGTGTACCGTAAGTCTTATATAACAGCTTTCTATTTCAAGCATTTGAAAATTACCCTTTTTTCTCTCTCTTCAGTTGTATCATTATTTTCTGTGTGCAGGGTTTGCAGACATCACATTACCCTCCTGAACTTTCCCATCCATATTTGTATAATCACAGTAACCATTTGTACATGTGCCCTTGGATGATTCACAGCCAATGTCATCAAGACCAACTGTGTCGCTGTCTCCTCCACAAAAGACTTTTCTAATTGTCTTCAGAGTGAGTCAGAGATAAGAAACATCATCATTTAGTTATTCTGATATGCTCGCCGCAGCGCCGTCAGGCGGACCGTCTGTGGCCTTTTCAACTGTGGGATTCATTGTTAGTTATTTGTGTGCGGTGATCTTGACAGACAGCTCTCTCTGGGTGTTGATACAGAGTTCTGTGTAATTACCTTCTCACTCCCGAGCTCAGCCACAGTCCCAGGGGATCAGTGTGCGGCGCCTACAGGGACAGGCGGGGAAGAAGAAGATGTCAATAATCCATCCTGCCCCCCCCCCTGCGCTGACATGTCATATATATCTCCAAGGAGGGTGCATAGATAATGAATCCTTGCCTCACATCATATCAGCTAGAGAGATACTGTGTGTCCTGAGGGGAGGAGACGAATTACACACGTCAGGTGTCGTCAGGAGATTTACTATCCGATCTTTAATTAGACATAGAGACCTCTAATTTCCTTTTAACTGGGTGCAAGCACAAAATTGGGAGCAAGCAGAAATGGGTGTGGACAGTCCATGTTTGCAATTTCTGGGGACCAGAGGTGTGAATGCAACCTTGGTGCTGCATTGGGGAAAAAAAGGCTGCACTGTTACATTATAGTATCAGCAGGTGGAGTTTAGAAGAGCCAATCACATCAGCTCTCCTCATCCTCTTTAAAAGCACAAAAGACAGTTTCATAATTAGCCAGGAAGTGAGCGTCAAACTTCTCTGGAGAAAACTGTCCAACACAGGAAAACCTGATTGATTAGTTTGATCAATCGATGAGTCGATGAACAGAAAATTAGTCAACTGCAATTTTGATAATTGATTTACATGTTTTTGGTAATATATCGTAGAAAGTGAGATTTCCATGTCTTTTTGAGTAAAAAGCAGCTCTTTATTTTCTTGCTGTTGTTTTAACTTTATTAACAACACAACACCAAACAGTCATTCCGTTGCTTAGCTAGCAAGCATGAGAGCTGAGATCTACAACTATAGTGAGATTTCTTTTGGTACTTAAAATCACAAATATATCTTCTTATGGATATCAAAACATCAAATAAAACACCAGAAAAGTTTTAAATATCGGACTTTTAAAGGAAAAATGCCCAAAATTCCGCCATTTCAATCCCAATATTTGTTGGGCGCTTCTGTGATGAACTGAATATCCTTGGGTCGGTCATCCAGTCAGCTTAAGCTTGATCATCTTAATCAATAATAAAAAAACACCCCCAACTCAACATCTATGAATGTTTTTGCAGTTTTTGATAGGTCTGTGTATAAACATACACTAAAGCCATGACTATTGCTTTTTGCATTTGCTTTTGTGATGCAAAGTGGTCAGAGAATGCAGGATTCAGCCCAACAAAAATACTATTACAACTGCTGGGACAAAATGATCAGGACACTGTACAGTAAACACACTTTGTTTTACAGAAAGATGAGGTCAGGTTGAGGGGGATGTCTCATTCTCTCCAATGTTTATGTGTGTCCAGTCCTCTGTGTCTACGTGTGTGTGTTTGTGTGTTGACTGTAGTATAGTGAGTTTTTTCAGCAGTGTGTGTGTGCATGCTCTGTGCAGTCCTGCATGTGTCATTCTGGCTGGGAGAGCTGCTCCCAGGACAGCAGTGCATTAATCATGGGTTTTATTGGGTAGCTGGGTGTGACTCCCTCCTGCCGGCTTCACACTGACATCACATGTGGTCCTCCAGGAGAAGGACAGAGATTTGTCCTTAGTTTGGGCTTGGTGTGGATTTTGTCTTGGGAGAGGAATTACACGTCTTAAGGGCAGAACGGGCGCCTTGTCATCTAGTTTGCAAATTAAATTATTCCACCAGACTTGTACTATAAAAATGTGACATATTTCACACTACATGCCTGTACATGCACATGTATCTAATGGTTAGGAAGCTGAAGCCTGGGTCAAAATACTTTCCTTTCTTTACTTTCCTTTTGGACTCACTGCTCTCTTCCAGGCCAAGGTCAATGTGAATCAATTATGATGACAGATCATTGATCATCTGAGTGCTCCATCTTTGCAATAGTGATAGAAAGACTTTAAGACTTTCACACTGCCCCATTAATGTTTAATTTTGTTCTTACTGGTCTGTTCATATTAAAGAGGCTTTGGTAAGTGCCACTGCCACACATCATCGTGCTCTTCACAACAAAGGGTAAATTTTGTAAGTGCTGTAATTAAAGCGCTCACTTGTTAATTGTTGCTATGAATTTATACTCTACTTAAATTTGTTTTGTCTTCTTGGGATTGTTTATTACATTAAATACAGCCACTACAGAGCCATTAGGGTGTTATGTTTTGCTGGACTATCGCTATGTAATTTGTCAAACTAATGCTTGGACTATTTATAGTTTGCAGAGTTGCCGCTTTGTTTAAACACTGAACTCAGATTGATAACTCCCAATGAGAGGAAAAGACCTTGATTAATTGACATATTATCCACAGTGGAGCTGGCAGTATTTCTAACCTCATGGCGCTGATGTCTGACACCGTATGTCCTGTTGTCTCCTTCTCCCAGGTACAACAAGGCAGCCCAGAGACGGGGAAATCTCAGGGGTGGACTACAACTTTGTCTCCATTGAGGAGTTCTTCTCCTTGGAGGAGTCAGGAGCACTGCTTGAGAGTGGCAAGTTCAAAGGTGAATGAGTTGAACATTTCAACTAACTGACCTGGCAACCTTAAAGAATGTGGAAGAAATAGTTTAATCGTTTGGGAAACATGCTAATTCACTTTCTTGGCAAGAGCTAGAAAAGAACATATTTCCTGTCCCACTCTCATGTGTAGCCGTAAATATGATGCTACAGCTGGCGACAAGTTAGCTTAGCTTATCATAAAGACTGGAAAAAGAGGGAAACCGCTTTTGTTACTTTTGGATTGAGCCAGGCTAGCTGTTTCCCCTTGATTCCAATCTTAATGCTAAGCTAGGCCAACAGGCTGCTAGCTTTAGCTTCATATTGACCATGCTGTGGTATCGATGTTCTAATGTAACTCCTGCCGAGATATTGAATAAGCGTATTTCCCAAAATGTCAAACTGCTCCTTTTAAAGAATACTTTTTCCTGTGATTAATGAGGTTTACATAATTAATGATAGGGGGGGCAGTCAGTTGCAAAGTCTAAAGCCCTGCCTGGCATATTAATGCCTTCAGGTGTTGCTCACCTCGTATCTACCCTGCAGACTCCTCCCCTCTCAAGGGTCAGAGTGGTGCCTCTGATTAAAAAGCCCCCATACATTAGTATCCATAATTTATAAGAGTTTAATGGGAGCAATAAATGTCATCCTCCCCTGCCTTACATGTGACATTGACAGACACATCGCCAAAGCAAAGCAATCAGGAGTATCGGCTGCACCGTGCGTGCAGTAGCCTGCAGAAACTGCAGTAAATGGTGACGGCTGGTGACCTTGTTGCCGAGTTCACTAATCTAATGTTTCTCCTCAACCCATTTTGAGCTCCGTGAGCCAAATGGAGGGGTGGAGGTAATTTCATTTCTTCTTAAGCAGCTGGAGCAGATGGCTCAAATTGAAACTATAGAACATATATAGTCTGTGATCTCAGGGGAATACATAATGCACATACATACAGGCATGTAGTATGTGCTGTTTTGTCTATAATAACATAACCCTGCTCTGCTCCTGAATATTTGAATATTAAATCTTTCGTTTAACTCAATTTGTATCTCAGTAACATGTTAATGCAGACTGTGCACTGTTATGGCTCCTTAGATTTATATGGCAATAGATTTTGTTTGCAACAAAGGGCATTTCCACTTTAAATATAAGTTGTGATGTTATGACCAAATGAAAGGTTCACTCTCTGTATTTAATTTTACAGTCTGATATGTTCATGCGGTTTCCATTTCTTAAGGCAAGATGTCTTTCTCCTGCCCTTCTCTGTCTCAGGGAATTACTACGGCACACCTCGGCCTGTTCACATCAGCGCAGACAGCCCCCCCATCACCTACCAGGAACACCGCAACCTGCTCAGAAACTTCCGCACACGCAGCAAATCGCTCAGCAACCTGGAGAAGGCTGCAGAGGACGGCGAAAACAGTGAGGACGACTCCGGCCTCTCAGGCAAGTGTCTCTGAAACCTGTTTTATATGACAGCATGTGTGGGCAAAGGCACAAATATAAATCAGAAGACAAACCAAGAGGTAATTGGTTTATAAAGTTGCATTTATAATAGCATAGATGGATTTTTACATAGCTACTGGGGCCTTCGTTGTGGTTGAAGATTGAAAGGCATATTGACAGTAGGAGACGTGTCTGTTAAGCCCTGCATAGTGGCCAGCAGCTAAATGCTGCATTGTCCCCCTATCTATAGCTCCAGTCTCTGATACACAAATTAATCAATCTTTAGCACGATTAGTATGCTCTAAACTCTCAGAGGGGCTGTGGCCTCATCGATTGCTGGTTCAAATCCAAAGGAAGGTCAGCATGCCTTAGGTCGAGCGGGCGAGGATGTAAGCTGATAGGCAAATGTGCACACAGGGAGGTGAGAGGGAAAAAACTGAGGAAATCGTGTGATAAGGATGTAGAAAGTGTTTGAATTAAGTCACTAAGCTCTCCTAATACTGGAATAGCCAACACAGGGTTGTCAGAGAATTTTTTTTCTCTGTGATAAAGAAACCTTTTAATTTTAGATGTGATGGATGACTAAGATACCAGATATGTTAACTAAATGGCTTTAAAGGCTTATTACTCACCAGTGGTGGAAGAAGTATTCATTTCCTTTACTCAAGAAAAAAAAATTCTCCATTTAAAGTTATTAAAGCCATTCACTCAAAATCCTTCTGTGGTAAGAATACAGAATTATTATTAGCAAAATGGCTAGTATCAATGTAAATGTCCCCTGTGACTGATATATTAATTTATATTTTTTGGATGTTAAAATCGATCGGTGTGAGAGCAGTATTTTACTGCTGATGCTGATTTTACTGCTAAAACTCACAGACATTAATGCATTGTATTTCATGAGGTTATGATATGTTGTTTTATATAAATATTAATCTTAAACTCTTAAACTCAGTCAAGTAACTCAGTCAAATAAATGTAGTGGAGAAAAATGTACAGTATTAGTGTAGTATAAAGTATAAAATGGAAACAGTAAAGTTCAAGTACCAAGTACAGGTACGGTGTTTGAGTAAAATTACTTAGTTACCTTCATGTTATGTAGTTATTACTTATGAAGGCAGTGTTGGAGAAGTGATCGTAGCAAGAAACTAGAGCACAAGAGCCGAACAGAAGGAGGGTGTGAGATTGGATGACTGGGGTAAGAGAGCAAGGCAGCGACACAGGGTTGGGGGGATGGAGGTAGGTAGGGAGGCTGAGTGTTAGGAAAGGTAGAGGCAGGGAGCCAGAATGGTACAGAAGATAAGAGAGAGGTAGGCAGAGTGGGAGGTGAGGAACGCAGGCAGGCAGAGATCCAGATAGTTAGGGACGTGCTCCAAACAGGCAGGTAGGGCAGCAGGCAGCCGGGACTTTTTGGGGGTGGGGTGGTGACAGGAGAGCTGGTGGGCAGCGC
>NW_019524815.1:712207-755178 GCF_002814215.2 Seriola lalandi dorsalis | reverse complement strand
GGGGGGTGAATCCAGGATGCAGGCTGGAAGGAGTGGGAGAGAGCCATCCAACACTCTGACCTCTGCTGAGTCATTTGCTGAAGTGAAACTGTGTGGGTGGATGGGTTCGGCAGCCCTCGTCGTGTGCAGCAGGACTTAGGACGCCCCATGTGATGTCCGACGTCGCTCAGATCCATGCTGGAGCTCACGGCTGAAGGACAGCTACAAGGATAGTGAGGCGGAAAATGTGCTTGTTTTTCTTCCTCTGGTGGCACGGCATGCACAGGCACACACTCTGCCTCCTTAGAGGGAGGACAAAGCGGGCTAAGATGCTGACCTCAGGACTTTTTGCCTGACAACCCCCAATGGAATTCCCAGCATCAGGTCATTATGAACTGCAGGAGAAACTTTTTCCCCTTCTGCATCTGCTCGGTAACATGTCACTGTTTGGTTTAGATTTTTAACACTCCGTCTTATCACTATCATAATCAGGAGGCTCTGCGGGCATCAGCGGCAGCATCCTTCCTACCCACCGCTCCCCTGGTCGGCCCCGGGCGTACAGCAACGGCGGGGATGGTTGTGCCATAGAGAACGGGATCATTGGCATCAGAAGTGGTGCCAGGGTGAGAGCTGTGATGCCTGATCACTGGGAGCAGGCCTTCAGTGACCCAGGAGACTCTCATTACATAGAGTGAGTGTCTACCTGGTCCTCACAAGTCTGTTAAAGGAACAATTCGACATTTTAGGATATGTCATATATCATTCGCTTTCTTGCACAGAGCTAATGAGAAGAGATTGATACCACTGTCTGTTCACTAAATATGAAGCTGAAGTGAGGGGATAGTTAGCATAGCTTAGCATAAAGACTGGAAACAGGGGGAAACAGCTAGCCTGGCTCTGTCTGGAGGTAAAACCTACCAGCATGTGTAAAGCTCACTGATTTAACATTTTATTTGTTTATTCCGCTCAAAGAAAAAAATGTAAAAACAACAAGTTGTGGTATGTGCTATTGTTATGTTTGTTTCGCCACCAATTTGTGTTTCCCCATTTGTGACCTGAGCCTGAATGTATTCGTATCCCCGACCAGACACTTTCTGCTATCTTTAACCCGAACCCAACCGTACCCTTACTCAATCAGTCAGTCTACCTAAGCTCTAAGCCTGACCACTGAGCTCAAGGAAACAGTATTTGATTGGTAAGAAAACACTGTTTCACAGGAACATAACTCTTCCTAGACTGCAACTTGTTGTCTTTGCTCTTAGCTTTTGTATGGATTAGAAACAGAAGCTATAGCATGTTAGTTACTGAGCTTTAGAGGTGCAGATAGGCAGATTTTCCTATCTTTGGACAGATCCTGTTTCCCTCTGTTCACAGTCTTTATGCTAAGCTTAGCTAATTGTCTCCTGGCCCAAGCTTCATTTTTGATGGACAGGTAGTGGAGCAGTATCGATCTTCTGGTTTATCTCTTGGAAAGATGTCAAACCAAAAGTGCTCTGGATACAGTAGAGCTGCTGTGAAAAGTTGGCATGACTATCAGCTGCATGTAGGCTCATCTCTGTTCTGACTGTGATATACTCTGATGCTGTCATATTTTATCCAATACTACGATGTTTCTGAAGAGGGTGTCTTTTCTTTTCCTTTCCCCCCTTTGTCTCTCCAAGTCGCAACCCAAAGAGGACCAGCTGGCAGAGTCCTCGAGCCTCAAGCAGGGAGACCGTCTATAAAAATGAATGTGAGCCTCTTTTGTTTCTTTCTTTCTCTCTTTCTGGATGTAATTATTTGAACGGTGGTGACACATTTGACTGCTGAACAGCCTCAGTGAAGCTACGTATTTGTTAAGAACGGAAGTAACAGACGCAGCCGGCTTGTTCGAGTCAAATGAGATGGAATGAGCTTCCAGCTGAACAGAGACGTGTAAGTGATTAAAGCCTAAAGCTCGGAGCCGCTGGCAAAGAGCCACACTCACTGCTGAGGCTGGCATAGTCGACACGTGGATGGCATGTGACTGGTAACTTCATTTTATAATTTGGTCACATGATTCGATGTTAAAAGAACAAGGGCATCATGTAGTTTCTGGTGTCTGTCTGACATGGCTGATTGCAAAGTGTAAGAAACCCATCTGTTATTGTGCTGTGATTCCAGCCTGAGTAAAATGCAGTACACTCCTCTCACCAGCAGACGGTGATATAATCGCCGTTATGGCCAGAGGTTCCTGCATGTGAAAGGATGACTGTGTGAAATCTGCTACAAGTCGAACGCAAAGCTACACTGTCATAATGTGCCAGTGTGGACCAATGTGTAAATTACTACAGCTTGAGATAACTGCTGGTCCTACAGCCACTTTACTAATATGGGGCTAAAATAGGAAGGAAAAATAAAATCAGTGTAGTAACATTTTCCACACATTTGATGATGCAAAGTAACAGTAAACAGTAAATAAAAATGCCCAGATTACAGCACTGAGTTGGGTCAGTGTAATGGATTAGGCTGCTGATTTTAGTCTGTAATGGATTCTGCTTTTAATGCAATCTTCCCACCAAACACTTTGGTTTGTGTGCGTGTCGATTAAGTATTTTTTGTTAAAAGCCATCTGGCGATTGGTTTGCAGTGATCTGACTCTCTCTCTTTTCCATCAGTTCTAACCATTAAGTGATATAAATGCAAAGGACTGTAAAGTATCATCATTTTCGCATCCTCTCTCTCTCTGTCTGTCTGACTCTCCGTTTCTGTATATTTCCGTGACTGCCAGGGTTCACAGACCAGCCTGTGGAGCTGCGGGGTTTCCCTGTGCACACACACTTGACCAAGGGCTCCAGAGGGTTCGGTTTCAATATCGTGGGGGGCAGCAGGCCAAGAGAGTTCCTCCAGGTCTACAGTGTGACTGCAAGTGGACCTTCAGCACTCAAGACAGGTAAAAATACAATGAACTGGGGGCAGTCACTTACAGGAAAGCTAGCAGTAATGTATTGCTGTACAGAAAGATACGTGAGATGAATCCTTTGAAACAAGATATCCATCTCAAGCTAAAAGTTATTAACTTCTTGCATGTTATTAGTGATAATAATAGACCTGCTATAGCTTCAGACTGAGCTCTGTAATTATGCTAAATTTTGCAAAACATAGAAACAGAAAATATTTTAATCAGAAATCTGTGTTAATAGTCGTGTCTCTAGTTCTCTGTCTCCACTCTTTGGGATTATTCGGGTATCTTCTGATCTCCCACTGCAAGTGTATATCACAAACGCTCCTTAATCCTCAAGGCTAGCACAACAAAATCTAACTATCATAACACATGCATTAGCACACACACATACACAAACATGCACACAAACACACACACTACAGGCAGATATCACCACCCTAGGAAGCCAGAGCACAGGCTGTCTCTGCGGGGACTGATCTAGTTCATATATGTTAATAGGCTGGTTTAGAGGGATTAGTTGGTTGGATTAATCCACACCCACACAAAACACAGACGTTGATTCATTTGCAAACTACACTCATCTGCACACTCAAGCATATGAAAATGGTCAAAAAAGTTAAAACAGTGACATATAAACAGCCTGTCAGAGGAACCACAAAGGTACAAAGGAGTGTACGTTTGCTACAGATAAATAAAAATGCAAAGGGTTGTAATAAATGTGTTTTAATGATGTCTATCCATGTGCTTTCCTTTATGGTTTATTGTGGTTTATTAGCGGACCTCCTGGTGTACATCAATGACGTCTGTGTGTTGGGAGTGTCTCACAAAGAGGTGGTAGAGATGCTCAAGTCTGTGCCTGTGGGCCACAGCGTGGATGTCGAGGTTAGAAGAGGCTATCCCATGCTCTACAACCCTGACGGCTGTCCCAAGCAGCCCCCGCCAAGGCTACTGGACAGCGGGGACCCCATCCTACCACCCACCACCACCCAGCCTCAGCCTCTTCACCAGCTGCCTCGCCTCCCAACACCCACTCCCCGTATCCAGCAGCACTTTAACTTTAACGGGGTCCACAGTGACGGAAGCTACATGGAACCAGGGGTGACTTTAGATGCAAATGGAAATGCAATGTCTTTCGCCATCAGACAGCTGCCCTCATACAGACGCTCCAGCATGAGCAATGCCGCCTCTTCGTCCCCCGTGCGCCCACCACGTTCCCTGAGAAGTTTAGCCAGGCTGCAGTCACTCGACCAAACCCTGGCCAGCCAGAGTGACAGTGAAGTTGTCTCTGCGATCGGTTCGCACAGGTAACACCAACACAGACATGGATCAGTGCCTGCAGAGATTGAACAGCATTCATTTGAATTTGTAATGCTTCTTTTTTAAGTGTTCAATTAAAATAATTAGTGGTTGATTGCAGTGAATTGGAAGCAATTCTGATTAGTATTGGATTTAAATATAATTTGAGAGTTCACCTGTAATTTAAAATTCACTTTTTCAAATTAAGACAGATCTGTCTGTCTTAAATGTGACTCAGTGAGACATGAGATTTAACCCAATAATGATCAAAGGATTCTGGTGGTTGCATTTTTACTAGTTCCCTTTTGTTCTTATTTATAACTGTAGAGTTATACTGTACCAGAAGAATCTAATGTATCCTACACGTTCATCCCTTTAGAGCTGCAACAATTGCTCAGCAACTATTTGGATAATTGATTAATCGAAAATGAAGATAATCATTAGTTGCAACTCATTTCAGGATAAGAATATGTGTCAAAGCAAAGACTTATTTACTATTGATTTTAACTTGCCTTCCTCTTCCTCATCAGGGCATCAATGATTCGTAATCACAACAATAACTCCCTCTCAGCACCCCCTCATCCTTTACATTACGGCACATCCAAGTCATCGGAGAGCGACCTGTCCACCTGCACCCTCTCGGGGTCACGGCTGCCCCTGCCTCAGTCGCCCAGGAGGCCGTCATCCTCTCCCGGAGGCCCCCGCAGCGCTCACTCCCGCCTCTTTACACCGCAGACCTCGCACCTCAGACCCCCTCCCACCCCTGACAACCCCCATCACCGCACCTTCAACGGTTTCCATAGCAACACCAGCCCCACTGCAAGTCCCAGCAGTGTGTCCTCTCCTGGGGCGATGAGTGTGGGCAGTGGACTTGGCAGCGGAGGGGAGCTGGTGCCGGTGGCCTTGGCCCAGATTGAAGGAGACAGAGGCCTCGGCTTCAGCGTTTCGGCTGGCGGTCCGGGAGGCAGGATGACTATAGTGAAGAGAGTCTGGGACCGCAAGCAATGCAACTCTCTGCAGCCAGGGGATGCTATTGTCAAAATCAATGGAGCTGATGTCCAGAGTCTTAGCTTTGCACAGGTAACTGGGGACCAAATTGGATGGAAGTTATCCTTTGTCACAGGGCGCATGAGTTGTAATCAGTTCAATGAAGGAATTAATCACAACATACTTGTATGTTTGTTCACAGGTACAAACAGTCCTCCAAGAACACACCAAACAGGGAGAAGTCATCTTATTGGTTTACAGAGGAGGTAAATGATTCACTTTCGTTGTAGAGTCACTGATTTTTAGTAACTGACAGCTACGTTTTTTTCATCTCATGGTTATTTTTTCTCTCATCATTAGGCGTCTGTCATTCAGCCATCTCCCCCGGCTCTATTCGGAGACTTCCCCCGCCTCTTCTCCGCCCCCCTCCTCCACCTGTTGGCTCAGATGACTCCAGTGTGCTCCCAGAAGCGCTGCCTATGCCCCGCACTTCCATCAGCACTCCTCCCTCCCCAGCCCCAACACATTCCTCGCTGATTCAGAGCACCAGTTTCCTGGAGTCGATTCCGGTGACACTGACGATGGAGCCCAAAGACTGGATCAACACGGGCCTGGAGGATGAGGCGGGTGGTGTCATAGTGCCTGATTCAGGTGCGGTGAGGCAGGGTGGTGAACGAACTCGGCCACTGCGAGGGTTTGATGTGGAGCTCAGGAGAAAGCCGGGAGAGGGCTTTGGGTTCGTCATTGCTTCTCAGGATGTGGAGAATGGCAAAGGTGAGAGCCAACAAGTGATGAATTGTATATTTCGCCATGTGTATTAAGTTAAAATGTTTTGAATATAACACACTTTGGTTTTATAAGACTGAATGTTTTCCATCAAAGAATCTTAAGTAAAGCTTGAGGGGCATTAGCTGGACTTTTCTGGCCCAATAAAACCATTTGGTTACCTGCCCAGGGAAACACGTTTCATTTGGATGCCCTTGTGGACTGATGCACCATTAGCTAATTACAGATTAAAAAGTGGACACCATGGCCACACGCCACCAGATGAGTCATGATGAATTAACCCTCTTCTTCTAGTTTTTTTTCCAGGTTGGTTTTATTTCCATTGTTGAAGGAAATCAATCTTGGCATCTACTACTTTTCCATGACTTGCTTATCATGGACTGAACTTAGGGCACAATGTTTGAGTGTACATTTTCTGTTTTCTGAAAATCTAAACACAAATACACTACCCATGAGGTATTTGGGCGTTTGATTGGTGGCTACAACTTCGTTTCCTTTTTCTTACCACTAAGATTAAGAAACCATCTTCAAAGTTGAATATCTGGATCTCGTCTGATCTCATTTGCATCTCATTACTTCAGTCAACCACCTGTAAAACCATTAAAAAACACTGCACTCTGGGAACAGTTAGTAGCCCCTCTACCTGATGACCTGAGAGGCAGAGAGTGTTCATATGGGTAAAAAATAGTGAAGAGATGTATTTTGGTAATAAGCCATTAAGAGATTTATAAGCAGTCTATTCTCTCTTCATTGGCAGCTAGTGAATAGTCTGGAAGAGCTCTGAGTCTCTGGAGGATCTTGCAATGCCTCATGTTTCACTTATACAAACATTTGTACTTTTGTTACTGTGCCCACAGTTTAACATTTTGTTCCAGAGGAAGAGGGTGATTGTCTTTGAGATCAATATTCAGAATCTCATGCAAAATGTCTGATGGCCTGACTTATTGAATAAATAGTTGTACATTTTGGGAAATTTGCTTTTTCACTTTTTTGCCTAGAGTTAGATGAGAGGATTGATACTATTCAGTACTGTAAATATGACACTGGATATATCAGCTGATTAGCTTAGCCTAGCATAAAGACTGGAGACAGTGGGACACAGCTAGCCTAGCTCTGTCCAACAATAACAGATCCCCCTACTAGCACCTTTAAAGCTCACTACCTCATTAATCTATGTGTCATTTTTACACTTGAATTTTTGTATTGATTAAACAAACAAACCATAATAATCATACAGACATGAGAGTGGTATCGATCTTCTTATCTAACTCTTGGCACGAAAACAAATGAGTATTTCTTTGAGAAGTTTACAGGTTATTTACAGGTTTTGAAAGTGTCTGTGCTCTTTTATAATTCAATTTATGAGCTGTGATGTCTCTTTTGTTTAAAGTTTGTCTCACTCTGTGCTTCGTGCTTCTCCATTCATTCTGACCTGACTGGTCATTGATGCTTGTTTATGCTGTTGTATGTTGTATGTTCTGTGTGGGAAGTGAACACGTCCTGTCCTTTTAGTGTAGTGAATAGGAGGATGGCCGCAACATCCCTATGATGTATTACCCCCTCTCTCCTTCCCATGTCTTGTATATGCTGCGCTGTTTCATTTTGATGCAGTTCAATTTGCTTTATGGCCTGAGCGAACACACATTTGTGTTTTCATGGTGAGATTAAGGTTATTGGTGCACCTGTGTCCGCAGCACAGAGAACCTCCTTCCCTCCAACCTTCCCTCCTCAAACCTCTCGACACCTCATCGTGTCCTTATGCTCCCTCTTTATTTCTCAGAAACACGTCCCCTTTGTCTCTTCATAACCCCCCTTTTCCTCTATCATTTCCTCCTCCCATCTTTCTCTTTCTCCTCCACTCATCAGTCTTTCCTTCCACCGCTCTTGTCTCCCTCTCTCCCTCACGAGCTCCCGCCCACCCTCTCCCTCATTCTCTCTCTCTCTCTCTCTCTCACACACTCCTTTTACTCTGCAGTAAAAGCGTCCAGTCTGGTTTAGAGAGAGAGATTAAAACTCTCCCTCTCTTTCTCTCTCTCTTTATCTCTCCCTCTCCCTCCCTCCCACTTCCCACTCTCCCCATCGCTCTCTGAATGCCTAATAGAAATGCTACGCTGAGCATTTCCCTCGCATAGGATCAACAGAGGGGACAGCAAACCTGCGTTTTAGTTCCTGTTGACCGTCATATGTGAATCTCAACACCTTTGAATCTTCCTGAAACGGAATATAGGACTTTTTTATCTTTTTTTTGTTTGTTTTTCATTCTGCTAATGAAAGAGCCATGCTGGAGAGACTACAGTCTGCTTTGAAAACTGTGAAGGAGTCCAAACGTAATTATTTGCTCCAATTCTTATTTTTATATTTACCAAAAATGGGGAGGGTACCGGTTTGGTGCAGTGTTTCACGTTTAGCTTTTTGCATGAGTGAGAGGTTTTATAATCTGTGTTGCACTCTGAAGTTTGCTTGGTCAGGTGTGTTGACTTTGGCTGTATGAAAGTTAGCTCCACGAGCTCACACATTTCTAGATCTCAGAAGCTGATGCTGTGAGAGGTTTGTAGTATGATTATATTTCCTGTTATTCTCACTGGTGTTTGCAGAGACAATGAGAGATGAGAGAGAATATAACATGTTTTTTTGTTTTTTTTAAACCCAGCCAGGCTTAAAGCAGCATATGACATGATGTGGTAATGGTCTGTGTATTAGAGCCATTAGTGAGCCACATGAATGGATTTATCAGATAGTTTTAGCAACGCTGACTCCAGCATTACTAACCTGCACATACACTGCTGTGTGAATGATCCTGCCAAAGATCAACAGTGCTCCCCCCCCCACTCTCTCCGACACGTAGTAGGCTTCTGCAGGCTGCTATGGGGATGTCTGCACGGGCCGATGCATCTGAGCTGCAGAGGGGGATTTTACGATGGCAGGGAGGGAAGGGGGGGGGGGCTGCTACCACTCCGGAGCAGTGATCAGTGCAGCGCGTCAGAGGCTGGCTCGCTGGCTGCTGGGCATACCGCAGTGGGATTACTCTGGACAGGAGAACATGGAGAGCCAGAGGAAAAGACACAACAATATAAAGCAGTCCATTTGGATGCATCTGTGTGTAGTTTAAGCATGTGTGTTTGTGCATGTGTGGCTGAGTACATCTGTCCCAATCCCTCTGCGTGTGAGTCACCATGTGTCTGTGTGTGTGTGTGCTAAAACGGTGCTGTGTGCGTGTGAGCATGGCTGTTGCATGTGTATTCATGTGTTTGGCGACTGTTGATGTTCGAGTGATGTATTATGCATGATAAGAAGACTATTTGCAAAGCTGCCTTGGCTTTGATTTGACCTGATTGCCGTTTCTGCCTGGGTCACCCAGATTACGCCCAGACAGATTGGAGATGCGTCTCTGGGCTTTGAATTATAGGCTGTACCTTTTAATGGGATCATCATCCCAATGTGACATACACTCCATGTCATATGACATAGTCCTAACCCCCTAATTGCTATTTTAATCTGTTAACAATCATTTCAATTCACTCTATGAGGTAATTTAAACATGCTATTTTTATCCTGGAGGGATGTAGACTGAAGGGACAGTCATGTACCTAGGCTGAATGAGAATCTCAAAATGTTTATACTGCCTGATGGGTTACATAAGGCCACTGGCAAGACTCTAGAGGGGCCAGCTGTCACCAAAGCACAGCATACCCTGAAAGAGGGGTCATGGGGAGAGTAATAGGGAGTTTACTAAGACACATAGAGAGAGGAGCAGAAGATAGAATTTGAAGTCTAAGCAGACAGAGACAGACTGTCCAGCTAAAAACTGTAAGAAGCTTTTTTAGTTGGTGCAGAAGATTAATGGAAGCAAATTTATTTTTAGGCTGTTTAATATCTTTCTCATCAACCTTAGATACTGACCGCTCAGCTTAATTGTGAGTGATCTCTTTGTACAGAAGATAAGACAAAGTGAGTTAATGATGAGGCAAATTCTCCATCCTCACATTGTGTTTTGTATCTTCTCTTCAATTCAAAAGTCAGTTGAATTGCACAAAAGACCAGAACACTCTTGCACATTATCTGCTTCACACTCCTGTTGGAGTTACTATATGTGGTGCGTTTTCTTGGTGTTAGCGGTGCAAGGGCAGGGAGAGAACGGCCAGCCTCTTCCCACACAGAGAAAAAGATATTTTGTGGTGCCAGCAAGTATTGCTGTGTGAGTGTGTGTTTTGTATTCCAGTAGCATACCAGTGCAGACAGTCTGCAAGTTTGGGGATCTTAGAAGAGCAAGAGTAAGAATCACTGACGCTGTATAAACCGAAGTGTAAACATCTAAAGTCTGTTGTTATGTGGAGTTTGACAGATTCAGGACAGGAAAATATTGCTGGAAATCCAGCGCTTCATGACAGTTTGCTCTAGAGGAGCAAGACAAATTATTGAACAGCAAACAACAGTTCATCTGACAGTGTGTCAGCAGATGGAGAGATAGATTGATAGATCAGAAGATGAAGGAGAAAAGGAGAGTAGTTCAAGGAGATAGTTGGGGGAGGTGTATATAAAAGCTTCTGTGGAAAGTAATCTATAAAGTAAACCCTGCCAAAAACAATCCAAAGCTTAATTACAGCTTGTTCTAGGAAATCTGGCATATGTACAAGTGAGATAAAGCTTCCTGCTTTTAAATGTATCTACATTTCACCCCACTTATTACTAACTGCCTTCAGTTAAAAGCAAAGTTTTGGAGCTTGAGCTGGAGTTTCATGTTCCTGCTGCAGCTGTAGTTGAGTCCAGTATGAACAACTCAACAACTAATTCAAGCAACATGTCATTTAAAGTAGGAGTAAGTAACAGTTTGATTTCTTTTGTCCTCTCCTCAGCTGCCTCTCTTCTCCCTCACCGGTTTGTGACGGTCCGTCGAGGCAGCCCAGCAGCCAAGAGTGGGCAGATCCGGCCTGGAGATCGACTGGAGGCGGTAGAAGGACACTCAGTGGTGACTCTACCTCATCGAGAACTTGCTCAGATACTTCGCAGAGTTGGAAATACTCTACGGCTCACCATTGTCCCCCGTCCAAGCACCTGTAAGCATAGACATAAACATCCAGTGAACACATACACACAAATATATAGGCTGGCTCTCAATTTATAACCTAATCTCAAACTTCATCTCCTCCAGACACTTCTAGCCTTTCAGAAGCAAATGAATATGACCCCGGTCACAAAAGCAGAAAAGGTCAGAGGTCACGTCCAAAGGTGCGTGCATAGTCATAATCATATTTTATCCACTGCCAGTATGTGATATATCTTACAGTGATGATTATCAGTCTCCCCTCTGACTCTCTCCGCCCTTGTCTCCCAGCGTGACTCCAGGTATTACAGTGTGGACCTGGATCGGGGACCCTCAGGCTTCGGCTTCAGCCTCCGAGGGGGCAGTGAGTACAACATGGGCCTCTACGTCCTGGGACTGATGGAGGGGGGACCAGCCTCACGGAGCCAGAAAATGCAGGTGTGTTTGTTTGCTTTGTGTATTTGGAAATTTGTTTATATACATATACTACTCAGTATACTCCATTCCTGTTACCCATTTATGTATAATCTCCATTTGAGTGTATCATCTTGTCTGTGTAAATGTCATTGCTGTTCTGTGTGTGTACAATTCCTAAAACCTTTTTTTTTACTAATTAACTAACTAATTCACAGCACTACTTCCAACACACGCCTGATGTTGTCAGGGATGATTAATAACAGGATACTTGTAATGATGTACCATAGACTTCAAAATACAAAAGACATACACCTCTGTTGGGGTTTCTTGCCAAACAATGTCCTGTTATTCCAGATAGATATAGAACAAAATCCAGATGAGGCTTTGGTAACATCAGAGCAAGGAACTCAATGCCTATGAAAACAAGTTCAAGTTAAAAAAAAATCAGTTAAGTTTTGAAGGACCTAGTGTTGCTGTTGCTACATAGCCAACATTAGCATTAACAGCTGTTTACTTGCCAGTTTAGAAGAAACGTGAGTTCAGCATCAAACTTAATTTCTTTACGCTCCAAGAGTTGTCTCCACTGTTGGAAAGCAATGCCAACGTTAAATCTTGTCATTCGCATCAGCTGTACTTTGTTTCGCGCCAATTGTCAAACAGTAACTTGCTAATATCCGCTAAATATCACCATGGTAGCATTGTCCTTGTGAGGATGTTGTCATGGTAGCGTTAGCATTTAGAACAACATCACAGAGCTACTAATGTGCCTGTAAACTTTAAAGTCTTGTTTCTAATTTCCCCACCTCAAGTAAAGAAAGTAGTCACCACACTATAATCTTGACCTGTCACAGTAGCACAGGTGTACATAATAAAAATGAATCATGGCTGTTTTGTGACTTCTGGCTCACAGGCATCGTTAGTGTTATTAGTAACACCTGAGCTTCTCCTACAGTGACGTGTCAAGATGTCTGCTGTGAAAAAGGCCCGTCTTAGTTACTGTTACTGAGTGTTGTGCTGTTTTAATGAGTTACTGGAATAGATCACAACATTTAAAGTAATGTGGATGCTGTGTTTGTGCGTGTTGTGGCTGCAGGTGAGCGATCAGCTTGTGGAGATCAATGGCGACAGTACAGCAGGGATGACGCACAGCCAGGCCGTCGAGCAGATCCGCAGGGGAGGCCACCGCATCCACCTGGTGCTCAAGAGAGGAAACGGCTACGTGCCTGACTATGGTAAGACACAGCGGGAGAGCGGTAGAAAACATTTTTTAAAAATCAGGGAATCTGTGTTTGGCATGTGATGCATTTGTCTTGGGTATAAAATCTTCTTTCTTCTTTTTCCGTGGCTTTGATTCTAACGAAAATACTTTCTACCTTTTTAATCTCTTTTTTTCTTTTTGGTGTTTTCCCTCCTTTAATTCATCCACATTTCTGGTTAATTCAATATTTTTTGCTTTTTAACACACCCACACTACATTTTCTCTCTCCATTTGGGTCTGTCTCGGTTTTCCTCCCTTTCTCCTCCTCCTTTCTGCCCCACTCCTTTCTTTTCTTTTCCTTTTTGTTCTCTCTCTCTCAGTGGAGCTCTCCAGTTTGTCTCTATGTATGACCAACTCCAAGCTAGGCGAGCCTTGCTTCTATGTCATTGGACGGACAGAGAATACGCGGTTGGTAATGGTTCCTGTTAGTTCTCCCATTTTCTGTCTCTCTACATTCCTCTGCTCACTCACCACTGCTGTCTTCACGTGTAGTGAAACAAGCCTGTGTGTTGGACCTCCTCATTCTAAGATAATCTCGATTATCGGTTTATGTAGTGATGTAGCTGTAACTTTATGCTTCTTGTCCAATTTAGTTCCCCTCATACCTACCTCTGAACAGAATTCACCACCTTCTAAACACACATAGAAAACTGCATAATTGCACTATTATAGAGCATGCTGATAATCAGATATGTGTTGTATTTCTAATGAAGGGTTATCCGAAGGTTACACTGAAATACAAAAGCATCTGTTGTTACACAAGATAACCTAATGTACCTCTTACAAAAAAAAAAAAACTTTCTGGATGTCAGAGCTCTTTAATAACAGATTACATAATGTCCTCTGCCTGAGATTTTGCTCTTCCTCTCAATTACCTGCCTATTCAGTCTTGTTTTCTCTTCCTTCCTCCACCCCCCACCCCCCCTACATAATGTGCATCCAGGCCGTGAGCACAGAATCACCTCCCCCTCCCTCCTGCGTCACCCCAAGGAGCAGGGTTTGGCTGCAGTAGACTCCACTGGGCGGAGGGGGCGTAGCAGCTCTAAGCAGAGGAGGAGCAAGTCTTCAGATGGACGCGAGAAAGGAAAAGGGACTGAAAGGAGGAGAAGAAGAAGACGGGCCTCAGAGGGAGAGGGGCGCTCAGGTTTGCAAAGCCCTGTCTCTGAGCTGGGGGAGAGGTCTCGGGAAGCCAGGGACAGCAGCAGGAGGAGAAGGAGGAAAAGAGGGGCTCAGAGTTTACCCAGAGATGCCCTCAGGAATTATGATGATAGTGACACAGAAAAAGGAACAGTGAGGGGAAGAAAAAGGGAGAGGGAGAGGAAGAGGAGGAGTAGAAGCAGACCGAGGAAAAGCAGGAGCGAGGAGAGGGTGG
Organism: Seriola lalandi dorsalis; assembly: GCF_002814215.2. Taxonomy (NCBI): domain Eukaryota; kingdom Metazoa; phylum Chordata; class Actinopteri; order Carangiformes; family Carangidae; genus Seriola; species Seriola lalandi. The sequence goes on along the minus strand of NW_019524815.1, from coordinate 741,119 downwards.
GGAATGCAGAGGGCAAGGAAGAGCCTGAGGGACAGCAGGAGGTAGCTGCTGTTGAGGAGAAGGTGGAAGAGAAGGATGAGGAGGTGGAGGTGGAGGAGAGAGTTAATTTAGAGAACGGAGCAAGTGATGAGAATATTATCCTACCCATTCCAAGTCCAAACCAAAAGCTTCCCAGTCCCAAAGAAAACTGGGAGGCTTCGAATGATGAAAACTGGGACATGGCAGCAGATTACAGGGAACTGAGGAAAGAGAGAGAGGAGCCGGAGAGGTCATGGGATGATGACAGGGGTGAAAATAAAGAGACGGCGCTGAATGAGAATGAGAAAGACGAGGATGCACAGAACGGGCGCATCAAGAGGCCTTTACCAAGCGTTGCTGTGATGGATCCAGTGTCACAGAGAAAGCCCTTCTCCTTCCTCACCTCCACACTGTCCGTGCAGCAGCTGGGAGACGATGAGTCAGATTCTGGAAACAGCCAGTCTGATGGCAGCGTGTCTGCTGCCAGCATCTCAGGCCTTTCTATGGCAGGCGGGCGCAGGGCCGCGGTGCTGCCAGGCCCTTGGCTCACACCCAGCCAACAGAGGGTGACACAGGATGTAGAGGGGAACAGGCAAACAGGACAGGGGGGAGGGGGAAGCGCTGTCTCTTAACTTTTGACAGGAAGTAGAGAATGCAGCAGCTGAATGACACTGTATCAGATTCTGTCCATCTCACACTGTTAGACCTCCACTTGTTTTCTGCAGCTACCCACACGACCAACATTTTCTCTCAGTCACTTTGATATCTACAGTAGTATGAAGTACAGTAGTATGTGCCTTTTTACAGCTGACCTCTGGCTGACGTTAAATGTCGAGATCACATTTTAACTTGTAAATGACACCAACGTGGTAAAGTTATGTGTTTTTCGCTGGTGAAACAACAACGACATTGTCGTTTTTTTTCTGGGGCGCTGTTGCCCTCATTATGTTGCACTTCTTTATTCACGTTTGCAGCATTTGTGATAGATATTTCCAGGACCGCAAGGTATTTCAGACACCTTCGTTTGACCCTCCTCCTATCTCTCACTCACCTTTCTGCTTCTCTCTGGCTACTTCAGCACAGTGTCCTCTCTTAACTACCCCCCCCCTCCAATGTACAGAGACTTTCACTTATACCTCATGAAGATACTGAGCAATAATAATGCAACAATCCAAGACTGTCAGCCATTCATATCCACTGCACCACGTCGATCTGGTCTGAGAGGAAACAGTGTAACGTGTTTGTACAATATCCTCTTTGTCTTATGTGGACACTTGCCTCAACTTGTAATGTTGTTCTATATAACTTAATATATGATTGTGATAATGCAAACCCCTTTTTGACAGCAGGTGTGAAATATATAATCTGTAAATATTTGTAGAGAAATAAATGACAGAACCTATTGTAAATACTATACTAACTGGAGCCAAGCCCTGATATGTATTGCTGTATTGTAATACATCATGATAAGTCTCTATATATAAATATATGCAGTATATCTATATATTACGTACAACAGCTACACATTCAGATTATTTATTATTGTGTGATGAGAAATGACATGAAAATTGCTATATAGCTTTTGTGAAGGCTCAACGTGTAAACAGATTAAGAACTATATTGTACCTGCCCTATTCATAAATGAATGTTTTGTAATATGCTGCTTGAGTGTGGATTAGGATGCTCTGTGTCGTACCCTACTTCAGAAGTCAGCAAAAGATGCCAAAAATATGCATTCAGCGTGCATATTTCAAGTACTGTTAATATGGTGTATGTGCAGTCAGAACAAAAACCACTGTCTAGATTCTAGAGAGTGCTGTGCCCATCGTGCCACGTACAGTTGCCTTGGTAACATAAACCACTTTATCCTAACCACTGATTTTCTTACTGTGAAAACCCTTGCTCCGAGGTCTCTAACAGGAGAGGTGGGCAGGCCGTTTAGTAATTTCAGTCATGCCAAAAAAAAAGAAAAAAAAAAGGGGCCCTTACTGTAAATTCACAAAAATAAAAATCATAAGCCTCTGCAGAATCTGAGCTCAGTGTTGCGTCTGAGATGAAGAATAGCACTTAATTTTGTTTTGCTCTATTTTTTAAACATTCTGTTATGGGGGAAAAAAACAGGAGCCAAGCTGAATGGATACTGTGAGATGTTATTTTTCTATGAAATAATCTTTTTTGAAATACTCAGGTTTTCAGATACTTTGCTCTAGATAAGCCATGAGGAGGAAAAGTTACAGAGTGATTTCACGTCATGTTCAAAATGCAGAGTAGGATTCATATTATTTCGATATTAAAGCAACGTTACGTTGATCCTTTACGGCAGCATTTGGAGACGCAGACTGTTAAAGCTTTTTTGTTACCAGCCCATAATTATGTAAAGGTTGATGCTGTAAGCCATTCCTTCATGTGTGCCCACCATTCACAAACCACAGGAATAAAATGAACTGCTTGCTGTGCCCTGTCCATTTGTTTGCATCACTGTGCTGTCCAGAAGTGGTGGTACGGTGACCAAACCAATGCACTGCATTCCCCAACCAGTGACCATACAGAGTAGCTTGGTAGCCTATATGTACGACTTATTTTATAACGTTTGCTAATGTTCTTTTTTTAGACTTTCATTTCCTACGGGGGGATTATGTGGCTGAACTGTAAACACGTTCTAATAAAACTACAAATAAACTGCTGAACCAATTTCCTCAGTGGTCATGCATGTCTTTCTGTTATTGCTTTTTTGAACAGCAGAAAAACCTCAGTTATGGACAGCAGGTGGCAGCAAAACTGTAGGCTATAGTATATTAAGCAGAAATGGGATTTTACGTGATGATGATGATGATGATGAGAGAGAGAGAGAGATTATTTTAGGGATCCCATTAGATATGTATTCACAAAAAGGGTGAGAGGCATAAAGAGTACACCAGAAGACAGCAGTAACTGTAAAACTGGTTGCAGATGAATGAGATCCACCAAGAGGGTAAAAGTCTGATCATTTTCTACAGATCAATTATTTAACCTGCTTTTTGCAAGAACATGGATTTTACATTTTCCATATTTTCTCACTTGCTACTCAGTCTAATATTAGTTTCTTATATTGTGAGCAGCTTCACCTGTGTGAGAGGCTGTTACACAGAAACAGGAATTTATAGGGTCTCAGCTCAGATATGAGCACTTAAGTACTGGCACTAAAAATAACATCGCTCTGAGGCCTGTCTTTCTCTCATGTTGTCCTAAGCCGCATCCTTCTGTTCAAGTCAGCTCAGACGTAAGCTACAAAAAAAAATATATCACCGCATTAACAACAGCGCTGCTCCTAGCTCGAGTGCAGGAGGAGTGGATTCTTAGCCATTTAGACAACTTCAATGCATGAATTTCTGCTACAGAGAAATGTTCATCTGTCTACACTGTCTGACAGGTAATGAATTGCTGTTTTCTAGATGTGCACCCCGGATTCATAGCCGCTCAACAGGATTCCTGAAGTGTGTAAAGCTACAAACAAAGATACAAAAAGAGAGTCTGGCTGTACCTTCAAAATAAAATGTCATCTTTACACGTGACATATTCTACAAGCAATCTTCCCCAGTGATCTGAATGGAAATGGATTTAAAGTTGTAACTAGATATAGTTATCTATAACATTTGTTGAAAACTGCTTCTGCGACCGCGCCTGCACTGTGTTGTCACACTTACAACAAATACGCTGTGTGGAGCTGTGTGATTTGAGCCCCATTTTATACAGTTTTATTTCACTGTTACTCAAAATGGAGAAGTAGCTAGTCTGGTGTTAGCAAGAAGAAGGGAAGATGTGTCATTTAACCAGTACTCATTCTGATTCCTCCAGTAATATACAGTACATACATGGACGGATTAATCCACTTGTGGGACCTTTGACCCCACCATCTTTCTATCGCCTATATCACCTTCAAGTAATCAAAACAAAAAGCTTTCTAAAGGAACATGCACCATATGAGTACAATATAAGCTTTTTGAGACAGAGACTCCAAGAGCCTTGGATACATGTTTTGTCAAGGATTTGTTTTCAGACATGAAAATCTGTGAAAATGACTCAATGTTCTTTGTAGTATTGTTTGAAAATGTACGCACGACTTTAGATCTGGCTCATATGCATTTGTGGTGTCTTGTAAGACCATCCATGCTATAAGAATGACACAATGATAAAAAACAAAATCCAAATTAGTTTTTTTAATTATGTTTGCGTTTTCAATTACTTGCACTGACATTTTGCTACAAATGCATTCTTTGTTTTTTCACCTCCTTTATGCGACCTTATTATTACTCTTTTATTTTGAAACTCTTAGCCGGAAGTTCTGAATAATTCTGGCTAACTTGACAGCGATGCGCTCCAGAGGAAAAGCCGCACGCATCGCTGCAGCTCAGACGCGCAAGGAGCGAAACCTCTGTGTGTTTCTGCACCACCGCGAAGAAGATTCACCGCTACACTCGTTGACCATGGATTACCGACCTGACACAGCGGAAACTCGTCTCAGATAAGTAGGAAATAACTCAACCTGTTTTTTTAGACGGATTTCAGATCGGCGTCTAAAGCGGCAAAATCAAAAGTACAGTTTAAAGATCTGACACAGCCTATTGACACTTTTCGGACAGTATATATATATTCCGGATAGTTGTTGACCATTAAGAGGTGTCAAGTTTTATCTCCAAGATCAGTCTTTTTGAATGCGTGTCGTGGAAGTAAACTCTGCATTTTTCTTGGATGAAAAAAGAGACACACGCTTTGGGAACTAATCTGAATGTAAAGCACTGGGATGTAGTTTTGGCGGAGCAGAGGGGAGGTTTTGGACCTCGACAATGAACTTCGTAAACCACCTCTGCTTACTTTCTGCACTTTAAAGACACACCGAGCCATGGGTTGAAAGCGACGATGATAGACTGCGGGGATATTCATCGTGGGAGGGAGCAGAATTTTCTGTGTTATGTAATGATTGACGGTGCCTGATAATTAGCGGTAGATCATAACCCTGTCTCTTATACACATCTGGTTGGTTGATGTATCTGAGATGTTTTGGAATTAACTAAAAGCTGATACCAGAGCTCTTCAAGCAGATGAGCAGGATATGTTACAGGTCAGTGGATAAAAAAAAATTGTATTAATTCCTCTCTCCAATCTTTTTTTTTTTTTTTTTTTTGCTCAGAGAGTCATCAAGGCAAGTTAAAGCTAATTACAGATCCTTGAACAGAGTCATTTAGAATATACTTACCTCTGTCACTCCCTCCCCCATCCAATCTCAGTTTGTTTTTTGATTTTGGTTAATGAATTCAAATTCATCATGATTCATCATCCAACTCTTGAACTCCTCCATGCTGATTTGGCATGGTCTTACAAGATGACGGTGACTTCAGGAAATCAGACAATCAACAGTGTCTTGAGCTTCTCTTTGAGCTTTCTACTCTCTTCTTGGCATTGCAACGTCTTTAATGGCTACTAAGATGCTATAATGCTCATGTCTGACCTCAGATTTGGGGATATGTAGTCACCCTGAACTTCTCCACCTCTTAAATCTCTGTGACTTCCTGTTTCTGAACATCTGAAGCTCATAGTTCATCTTCACCAGAGCCTTTGTTGGTCCCTCCCTCCCCCCCACTCATCAGGGCTGGTGGGGGGGGCGGATCTCGACCCCACGGGGGGTCGAAACCGTGGTGGTGGCTGGTGGTGGTCATACCCGTAGAGGCAGGGCTCCCACCATGGAGACCAGCCCAGAGAGCCCCAACCGGGCAGTGGAGTACCTCCTGGAGCTCAACAACATCATCGAGAGCCAGGCCAAGCTCCTGGAGACCCAGCGCCGGCGCATCGAAGAGCTGGAGGGCCAGCTGGACCGGGTCAGCCAGGAGAACCAGGACCTGAGGCAGGAGCGCAGCCCACGGACGCCTGGTTCGGAGACCCCGGAGCAGAACCACAACCACAGCCAGCCTCTGTCTCTCCCCATCCATCATGGCAGTGGCGGTGGTGGCGGTGGTGGCGGTGGTGGTGGTGGCGGCAGCAGCGGGAACGGTAGCACCACAACTGCTCAGGCGACTGCTGGATCAACCACAACTCCAGGGCCCAGCAGGGAGAGGAGGACCCACACCAGGCTGACCAGAGGCCTCTCCTGCGGCTCCTCCACCACTGAACGAGACCAGCTTGAACGCACCGACAGCACAGACACCAACACCAGCTCCACCTTACGCAGAAAGTAAGTTCTCCTCTGACACAGAAGCCCCTTCTGTTTGTTTGAGCTTTTGCCAATTAATGAGTATGACTTCAAGTCATATTACAGGTGTGTCAGATGTCTTGTCCAGGTTGCTCCAAATTGTAGTGATGACCACCGTCTGCGTAATATCTAAAGTATGACAGAACATTCGTATGCTAAACCCACATAATGACAGGCTGTATGGAGCTGCAGCCTTTCTAGTCATCAGAGATAATCCTCACAGTAATGGCACTAAACCTCAGGAAGGATATTTTAATACACCACCATGAGGAAATATGCAAAATCCTGGAGGATTATGGGTAAAATGATAAGTGCTCAAGGTGTCCGTTTCATCACGCTGTGTGTAATTTGGCCTGCAGAGGGTAAGATTTGTGTAATGATCACAGTCTATTATGTGAGGTGCGTAGGAGTTGCATAGTAGTATGCTGAGGAAAACTGGAGCCCAGGCGGGAAGGTTATGGATCTTTTTTTTTTTTTATGGTGATCTGAACTTTCAGGACCAGTGACGCCCTCCTGTAAGAATTATTATTTTCTCCTTCACTCTGAACTGTGGGCTGGTTGGTCTCAAAGAAATAGTTGGGGTTTTTTTTCCCCAAAAAAACTCAAGGCTGACCTGAAGTCAGAGTGCTGCAAACACAGCTTTGGCAAACAGCAAGTGCATCTGTCCTCACTTTTACCATCACACACACACACACACACACACACACACACACACACACACACACGAGATAGAGTTTGCTTTTGTTCTGGAAGCATTAAGCTTTGTGAGTAGGCAGTAATTCATGTGAAAAAGTACACAGTGAGATATACTGTTGCAGTCTTAGCAACAGAAGCCATCAGGCCTCGTGCATATGATAACATTTCCCCACGCACAATCATCTGAGCAATCATCACTGGATTTTTCCTCGCTGCCTTCTTTTCTTATGGTCCCAGTTCCCTCACCAGTGATTGATGCAGACTTGACAAAATCCCTTATCGATCAAAGTTGTCTTTTCCTCCGCTGTCTGCCTCTCTGGCCTCCTCCCCTCATCCCTGGAGGTGACTTAGTCATTAGACAGGAAGCACATATTAGTTATTTATGTGGGTGTTAAATGCAGTGACGAATTGCAAATGTAGATCTTGCTGATCCCCCTTTTGTTAATTGCCTGTAGCAATTAACATGGCCTGTAGCTGACTTTGGATCCAGGTTCAGACAAGCGTATCATATGAAGTGTCACATTTAATAAAGAGTCGCCCGCACAGTAGAGCCATATTGTCCCTGTCTGGCTGTGACTCAGCCCAGCCCAAAACTGGCCTGTTAGCTTAGGTCAGCGCTGATACCCTCTCCTCTAATAATGGTTCAGATACAAACATGAATTTCTTCATCGTCAGTGCCCATGATGCTCTAAATATGGCTCCAATCAGAGATAGAGACAGAAGGAAGATGTGGGAGAGAGATGGGGAGAGGAAAAAGATGACAAGGGGGAGGAAAGTGACTGAGCGACCTTACTCAGCGTGCCTCAGTCTAAAAGAGAAAAGGTGGAACACACACACTGGTTTGCCATCTGTCAACAGGGTGGGAGAGAGGGAGGGAGATCTGAGAGGGGAGTCTGGGCCAGAGAAGGCAAAGGCTCAGGGAGCTTGTCTTTGTTTTTGTCCAATTAGTTTTTGTTCCTCCAGCAGGCGTCCTCATCTCTGCCCTATGCTTTCTGCGTATCGCATAGACCGCAATTTTGTTTCCGGACAAGGAAGCTGAATAAACTGTCCCTTTTTTTTTTTTTGCCATGCGTGCAGCAACTGCATCAAAACAAAGTTGCCCCTCTCTTCTTGTTTCTCCCAGCGGCATGCCGTAAACAGCTGTCCCAAATGCTACCCTGTTTCGTTCCTCTCCTCCTGTTAATGGCAGTGTGAACAATGCGAGTCTGAGGCCTTGGGGGGTGAAGTATATTTGACGTCAAGTCCCTCCTCCAAGTAGCAGCCGGGTTGAGGGCATTGCCACAGCTCACTGTGAGCACGGCAGATGTTTTTTTGTTGTTATTTCGGAAGAGGTCGTGCAAGTGCATTTTTTTTTGTATGAGCCTATGTATGTGTGTGTATGTGCAAGAATGTGTATCTTTATAAAATGTATGTGGTGGTGTGAGTGCATAAAAATGTGTGAAAGAGGGAGGGAGGCACACACAGAGTGCATGAGAGATTAATTAGTGTGACCAGAGTATAATTACCACTGGCCCAAGGGTGATAATTACTGCTGAGCATATATGTGTGTGTGTGATTAGTGTGTCCTTCTTTTTTTTTTTTTTATGAGTGTGTATGTGTGCACTGTAGGACATCACCTGGGATGTCCATTATTAGACAGCTAATGTGACCCTGCAGCCCGCCATACAGGCTCCAGTGATGTGACAGTTCTCGCTGTATGGGCGAAAGATTGCATCCTTCATTATGTGCTACATACATGCAGCTGTGCTCATGCAGATCACAGGATGAGAGGCAGGGGCAGCTAGCGGTCTTGGCGACAGCCCCTGTGGTGCTGAAAGTCAGGGCACTGTTATTATATAATGCAAAAAAAAAAAAAAAAGAGAGAGAGAGAGAGAGAGAGCTATCTTTCCCCTTCTTCCCTTGGCTCTGACTGTCACGGTGGGAGTGTTCAGAAGCTCCAAAGAGCGCTGTGAAGGTGCTTGTGTCTCCGCTCGTCTCTCCGTTCCATCATCCCTCCATCTATCGGGCGCTGTGGGCATGTGCTCTGCTCTCTCTGAGATTGACATTAATTCTCTTTGGGGAATATGGAGAACGATAATGGGCTTTTGTTTCAGAAGGAGCTTAATTTGCTAATTTTGTGAAGCTCTACTACACATAACCCCATCCCCTTTACAACCCCCACTCCACCCCTTCTCTCTCTCTTTCTCCTTCTCTGTCTCTCTCTCTCTCTCTCTCTCTATCTCTCTCTCTCTCTCACATACCCACGTACACATACTCACTCTCTCCCCCTCGCCGCTTCTGTTTCCCACTGCTGCAGATATGACTCAGAGAAGCTGCAGAAATTACTTTTGTGCTATTCTCTTTCTCTTCCCCTCTTTTCTCACCCGCTCTTTTTCCTGCTTGTCACTGAAATCACAGCTATTTTTCCCATTTAGGTCAATTTATTATCATTCTTTTTAAACGTTAATAACGAGCTCATAATGCGTGATAGTTTTGGCATTCTCACTTCTATTTTACATCCTATAGTCGCTAAGCTAGTGAAGAGAACTTAGAGGAATGAACTGGCCTCAGGCAAATGTGTGGGTAAGCTCGGCTGAGCCTGTACTGACCTGCTCCAAACAGTCTGTGTGATGTGATGGGAGGAAATCTATTCTCTCTGGACTCACCAGGACTTTCTCGAAGAAATGCAGAAATACAGTAATACAGCTGCAGCTGCCGTGTTTCTCAAGAACCCAATCTCAGTCTTGTTTATATTTTTCTATTTCAGGATACGTAGTGGATTAAACAATGTGTAATATCGCAACGGTGCTGATTTACTGTGATGCAGTTTAGCTTAATGTAAATTTAAATGGTGTGTGTGTGTGTGTGTGTGTGTGTGTGTGTGTGTGTGTGTGGGAGGCAATTGTATGTGGGTGGTGTTTTTTTACCTTCTACTCGCCATTTTTGAGTGAGTGTTCATGGCTTCATACAGCGTGTGCACACAAAATATCATCATACTCATTTTTTTTTTTTTTAAATATATATTTAGCCACAGGTTCGTCAGGATCCTCAGGATTCATGAGGATTTGTATTTTCAAGTAACAGTGGCCCGATGCAAAATGAGCGCCTGCGTTTCCTCCCCGGAGTAGACTGACCAGTGACCTTGGCTCTCTCTGCAGATGGTCATATTCAGCACACAGAGGCATTCAGGGTTTTGCAATTAATGCACAAACTCTAAAGTTTTCATTAACATTCATATCACATGTAAAGGCAGAAGGATTCACATGGCTTACAGTTTGATTCGGCGTGTGATGGCGGAGCCTCGTTTTATCTATTTTGAACAGGCTCGCAGCAGCATACACCGCCTTGTGTCGGTACATTGTACAGAAATAACCATGTTCTGACCTGTTCAGTTCACCATCTATAATATGTTGACCTTAAGAGTCTCAGGCATAGACACATGACTTTGTCTCTGTCCTATCATACTCCACTTGTCTACATGCTATTCTTCATTCACCATCTATCTGTGTATACCACCAGACCTGATGAGCAGACAAGAGACTTCTGTAGCCATAGTGTAAAGTTTTTCACAGGGAGTGAAATGTCCTTGGACCCGGAGTGCTGTGAGAGTTATAGTTGCTGTGGAAACTGTAAAGCTGTCCTCAAGGCAGTTGCAATATTGCATTTCCATCTACTCTTCCTCCGTGCCTTCCTCCACCTCCACCTCGGCCTCTGATGGTTGTTTTGTTTTTTAAATTGGCAGCTGTGTGCAGATTACAGTTGTGTCCGAACAGCAGCCGTGGTAAATTAGCGCAGGGGTTGGTGGTCCTGCTATGTTATTAGAGAGGAAGGCAGAGCGCTAAGCCTGCTGGCCATTCCTCAGCGGGTTAAACATCACTGGATCTAATCAGCCCACACACACATCAACACACACACACACACACACACACATCATAACACTCCCCAGCATTCACACTGGACACTGTAAGTCAGCATTTCATTAACACGGCTGCTCCTCCGTACTCTTTCACCCAGCTGTTGCTATGACTTTATTCATTGCCTTCCCCGTTTTAAAAAATGCAGTTAAGTGGCACTTTTGAGGCGGGATATTTGTCAAACACTCATGCACACGTTCTGTGGAGCAGAATAGGGAGACTGGTTACCGTGGGAACGCTGTGAGCTCTTCTGTGAAGAACTCTGTGGGCGAGAGACACAGAATAGAGAGATGGATAGAAGTGAAGAGAAAAGAGGGTAGGAGTGGGAGCAGGAGCGGGGTGAAAGACAGAAGCAGGATTGAATGATGGCTTGATGGGGATGGAGGAGACGTATTGAAGACGGATGAGTGCTGTGACGTTTTATTTACCGCAGGTTACCGGTTCTCTTTCATTGAAAAGTTTCAATGCGGTCTCTCTGGCCATGAGCCACAGACAATTAGTCATGCTTTATGACCGAGATCTGTTCCAGACTTTACCGAATATCCCTTTGGTGATCTGCGGGGACATCATTTTCTTGAATTACTCCTTCTGCCTCTCCCACATCACATTTAAATGAAGTCTAATTGTTCTTCACTGGGTGAATCATATCCAGCTAAAGTCACACACACACACACACACACACACACACACACACACACACACACACACACACACACACTCATGTGCACTCATGCAAACTCACAGGGTACAGCAGGTGCCTGGTCTGCGTAGTTAAATCGTAACTGTAACTGTTGCCCCTCCTTGTCAGTGCTTTCGCCTGGCACTCAGCGCCAAACGCCCACACAGGCAGTCCACACTGTTGCCAAGCAGCAGGAGACTCATGCTCGCAGTGGAAAGCGGGAGGGGTTGCTTGTGGAAGGGAATGGGGGGGGGGGGTTGTATTAAAAACACACTTAACTTTAGGCTACAACGCAGCATGTGTGGTTATCAAATGTCTTTGTTTGTCAGCTGGAGTCAGGCGGGTCACACACTGGAGGTGGGATGATGCAGTGCGCTCCCACACTCTTATTTCATAGACAATGGTGAATAAAAAAAAAAAATGGTGAAAGCAGAATTTGGAGTGGCTCCTACCACGTTTTTCTTTTTCTTCAGATTATAGCCATGTGGATGTAAATGGAAGTGCTTTACAAAAACGGTTTGTTGTGGTGTGTAAGCATACAGGAAAAACCTGCCACATCGCTGCTACACACGCACAGTGCAGGTGATGTCTTCCTGTGATCGCCGCATGTGAGCGTCGCTCCCACTCTCCTCGCTCGTCTATACATAGACTCACCTACACGCCGACACCCCCGTGCCACTGCACAGGTTCGAGGAAACACTGACTCCAGCAGCAATCATCACTCTACATCCTGTCTCCGTTTCACAGTCCTCCTCCCCTCGCCATCCTTCTTCCTTCCATTCCTGCTCTCTTGATTATTTTCACCCTTGCCCTCCTCCGTATTCAACCTCTCCCACTCTCATGTAGCTCTCTCTCCACCCACTCTTCTTCCTGCCTCCAGCCTTTGTCAACTCACTGCTTTAAATATACGCCACCTCACACATTCTCCCAATGTACCACTTTTTCTTTCAGCCTGCTCCTCTCTGCTCTTCACAAATATTTTTTCAACCTGTGGTGTGTTGATTCATATCTACATTTCTTGTCTTTATTATCTTGTTATTTTATTATTTTGGCGAAATGCTAACAAAATGAGAGATGCACGTACTAAGAGTGTGTGTGGGTAGTATGTGTGTTTGTTTTTCTATGGAGGAGTAGAAGAAGGAGGAGGGCAATTGGGGCAGTGTGTGTGTATGTGTGTGTGTGTGTGTGTTTTTTATGGCACTCTGGGATTCAGGCATAACTGCTCTTGAAACAGAATTCAGTTCCTAGATGAGTCTGTCAACACATGCCACACTGGGGATACTCTCACAGGAGGTATCAGTTACCGCTGGTAAAATACAAATCTTGGCAGTGCAAGACCACACAGTGTGTACAAGCGCGGCTCGAGCTTACATAACAGCACCTCTGCCTCTCCTCACATCTCAGGTCAACGGGTTCACTTGTTCAGAACTATTTTTTTTTCCTTCTCTCTGCTACAGAGCCCTAATGAAGAGAAATTAACAAGTCACAGGTCACATCTTGACAGGATATTTGGTAATATAAATTCTCTGCTTGTAATCTTAAGCCTGAAACTCGTCTCATCATGACAGTGACTCGTAATCTCTGTGTAATCTTTATAAATAGGAATGAACAAGGAGCACTTGTTCCACACAGTTTTATTAAAATAGCCACACCAGCCTATTTTCTTTTTTAATTGGAACTTTTTTTTATCATCTGCACTAAGCAAACGCTCCACCTACATGATTATATCCTTAAAGACTCATCTTTACCGCTTTGTTTAGAAACCCTTAAACTCTCTCTAACAGCACTGTTGAGTGTGCAGGACTTGTTTCTTCACATTCACAGAGTCAAGGTGAAATCCTGTCAAACATGAATTATATGTGTCTGTGATCAGTAGGATTAAAGACTGAGGCCGGTGATGATCTGTGTTTTTTGTTGTTGTCCACAAATCACTATCACAATCATATAGTCCACTATATAGCGAGTTTGCCATTTTGTAGCGCTGTCTGAATATATAGTGAGAATTATTATAGGCGGCAAAACAAGTTTTAACACAACATTGACATTTCATCACCTTTCAAGCTGATATAAAGAAGTTGGTGGCAAACAGGTGCAGCAGCTATGGTGAAACATTAAAGAATGCATTTGGAGTTGCGTCTCTGGCCACCTGAAGCATGTAAGTCTGATGTTCTCTCTCTTTTAGCTCTGTCTTTGGACTCTATCAACTCCTGAGGGAAATATGTGGCTCAATTAGCTGCTAGATGCTCCACTGTGTTCACAAGTGAGCTGCTAACTTTTGTCTGTTGGCTGTTTAGTGCTGCACAGGTAGTGGACAGTGCCCCATTGTTCTTTTTGTTGTTTGATGGATGGTACTGTAGAGACGACAACTAAAACTGCTCTAAGAAAATATCATGAGCGGATCGTTTCAATTCTAAAAAAAGGCTTTGTAATTTTGTAAAACAGCAGGGCATTGAAGTTTTTAGCAATCTGTGCTTAAACAGGATTAAATACACATTTGTTGGGAACTATTTTCAGCTGTGGATTTGGTGAGCTAGTGAGAATTTACAAGCAGGACGGGGAATGTGGGTTATACTCACAAGAAAACTACAGTGCCCATGTTCATGGGGATGAAGCAACATTTTACACAGTTCATCAGAGTGGTTCAGTGATGCGTTTTTAGACAAAACTGGAGCTCTGAACAAAGATGAATATAAACTCAATAAGACTTGATAAGACAGTATATTGACTGAAGCTTCTAATAATATCAGGTTTCTATGACGAAGCCATTGTTTTTCAAGTGAATAACGCATCCTGTTTTGGTCACTTCCTCTTCCACAGCTGGCAGTAAGACTACAGTAACCACCTCAAGTGTTGCAGTATCTCACTTCCTTGCTCGCCCTCTTTGCTGCTGGTCTCCATCCCCCCGTGCCTCTCTGAGATTGTTCCATGCTAAAATGACAGGGACTGCGTGTCCTTGACAGCAGCTGGCCCCAGTGAGAAACCAGCCATTTACATGCTAATCTTAACCACTGCTCACTCTTCAGCTGCTCACTCGCTATCTGCAGATGGAACATCTCTAATTCCTGCCACAGTAGAGGGGTATCAGAGAGGCTTTTGTGTTACATGTGCACTTTTGCATGCATTACAGAAAGTGGTTTCCCATTTTCATGCAGGATGATCCACAGTAGAACTCTGCTGTAGACTGCGATAGAGCTTTATATAATCCATCAGTGGATGGAAGAAAACAGCTTTGGCTATGAGAATTTTTAGATGGTCTCTTTTGTCTGACCTACAGCGCGATTCTCCTTGTCTTCTTCATGTTACTCTATAAACCACCTGTGACCTATCAGCTGGGAGTTGATTTCAACAAAAGCCGTGGTGTTTGTGAGGGTCCATCTCTTGCAGATATGTCACCTTGCTGTTGTCAGAGTCTGTACAAACATCTTTTCTCCATTTAAACGTGCCATTCCTTGTATAACCATTGCCACTCTATGATTTGTCACTATCAATGTGCAGCTTCAAATCAATGCTCTCTCTCTCTCTCTCTCTCTCTCTCTTTCTGTCTCCCTCTCCGCTTTGGCGCTGACTGTTTGTGTGTCTGTTTCTCTGCTTTTCTCCATGTCTCTGTGTGTGTCTCTCTCTGTCTGTGTGTTTGTGTGTGTGTGTGTGTGTGTGTGTGTGTGTGTGTGTGTGTATGTATGTATGTATGTGTTCTCCGTCTCTGGTCCTTCCTGTCAGTGTCCAGCCGTCGTCTATCTCAGGGCAGCCCATCTCGGCTCCCACTACTCCCACAGCAGCGGGCAGCGCTGCCTATGCCGCTCTGTTCCCCGCCAGTCTGACCGTTCACAGCTTCGTCAGTCTCCATCAGTACTGCTGCCCCTCCACTGACCAAAGCTCGCAGCAGGAGGACAGGTAAGGGCCGCCGCGGGGCCTGAGTACAGTGAGTACGACACAAAATAAAAGTAAAAATAAAAGAAAACCCCTCCAACCCCATAAGAAGCCACCTGCAACTCTCCCAAAGCCTGTCAACAACCTCCAGCTCTTCCTCCAACAGTTCCTCCTTCCCTCATCTATCCTCCAACTGATGCTGTTTTCAGACACATCAGTGCATGATGCTCCAACACTGCCATCTAATGGCATTAGACCACTGTGATGTCCATATATCCAATGTATAGAAGACATTATTTGTAGCCTGTTCTAGTGTCCATCTACAGTATTTTCTTTCTGCTCTCTCTGCTTTTTTTTTTTTGTGTCTCATGCTGTTTTTCGCTCTCTGTCCTCCTTTCTTTTCTCTCTGTCTCGTCCTGTCTGTCCACCTACCTTGTGTATATTTCTGTGTTTTTGTGACTTGCCCCATGTTGCTTTCTAAGAGAGGAGGGTGAGGATGAGGGTGCCCATCTATTCTGTTGCTCTGCCTCGGGCTGCAGTAGCCCCTCCTCTCGCTGAGCTGAGCTGTGAACTGACCGCACAACGACTCGTTCGCAATTTACCTGTGAAAAGACTATCACACTTTATGCTGCCAGAAAAACGGAGACCTCACTGTGTACCAAAAAACAAAAAAAAAAGACAAAAGACGAAAGTCTTGCTGCATTTTAGCAGGAAAAAAAAATAGAAATGCATGAATCTTGTAGTCTTTGTGACAGTTTGTATGTGTGCTATCACTGATTTATTCATGTATCATATGGTTTGTGAGCTAATTTATGTTTTAAGGAATCTTGATGTTGTCTTCTTCTCTCTGTATTCTTTGCTATTTAATTCTTTACTTGCAGCCATATCAAGCTGTCAGAACGCATCACCTGTGTCTGCTCATTACTGCCACACTCATGCTTATCTTTAGATCCACTAGTTGACTCATGTCAGTTTGGATGTGCTCAGTAGTCACTATTTGTTATCTGTGCAAATTGCTATACAGTCCTGTCCCCAGCCATTATGCAAAGCCAGAGCCATGGCCTCCTGTGTGATTACAAATGTTTGTTTAACATGTGCATTTGCCTGTTCCCTCACATCTGATAAATATTCTCTCGTCTATTATCATATTTATTCATCACCTTGAAGAGATTTATCCTGTTGATTTTACTCTGAGCAAAATAAAGATATATTCTATTTCCTGAAGACACTTCATTCCTTTCTTTTAAAAGCATGTGCAGGTGAAATATCTGTCAATGTAATTGCTCTGTGCTGCCTCAGTCACGCTGGAATGCCGCTCTTACACACCCACCTCACTCATCTGCACCTCGAGCACAGTGTACTCATCCACACACAACAATTAATTATAGACGTTCTATTTTTGACGATATATTGATCGTGTGGTGCGTATAATCCCTGAATGTTAATGCTTTCCCCTGCAGAAGACAACAGCGCATACCCCATTATTGTTGGTAACCTGATTAACAGTTCGCAAAAATCTCCCAACTTTGAATGAAAATCGACTTTGTTTTCAGCCAAAACTAAACTTCCACGGGGGCGTGTCATTTTTCATTTGAATGTAAATCATGCATACTTTTTGTAGTTGTTCCTCAGCACATGTATTTTCTGTGTAGGCTTCACTGCAGCAATATGAGGTACTGAACCACAGAGAACATAATTGACTTAGATCCAGTCTGTAATACTAATAAGAAAATCATTATTTAACAATATTCTCATGAATTTTAGATTGCATTTAAACAAAAAAAACAACTGTTTCCGACTAAAAGCTGTGTTGTCCATCTCAGCTGCTTCAACACACTACCCACGTGTCTTTGCTTTCATCTGCATTTATGTCAGACAGTCCATCAAGGTGAACCACTGATGCGTCCTGTCATACTTTTTTTTTTTTATCTCAGAAATGAGACATAGAAGCAACAGAAGAAACATCACATTTGTTATATCTCTCCTCCCCTGTGTTCAATAAATGATGCACTGCTATGTGTCTTTGTCTATCCCTGTAAGCTGTTTTGTTGTGACGTGTTTTTTTTGTTGTTGTTGTTGTTGTTTGGTGTTGTGTAATAAATGTGGCAGTGATGTGGTGCAGGGAGGGCGGAGGGGGAAAAAGCTGGGCCGGGTGAGGGAAGTTCATAGCTGTCAAAAGACTGTCAAGAATGTAGCCTGTACGGCTCTGCAGGGCGAACGAGAGCCAAAGTGAAAGAGTGAGCGAGTCAGAGAGAAAGAGAGACAGAGAGAGAGGGTGTGTTTGTTATTACGCTGCCACATTTAGTGTGGGACCTTTCTCTGACAGTAGCAGCATGGTAAGAACTCAGCTTTTGGTTTTGTTTTGTTTTTTTCCACTTTTCTTTCACTTGTAAAACTGTTACAGAAGTGTATTAAGTTTGGCACCACTGAAATATGTTGTTACTTGTTACTCTGGTGTGTTTGTACGACGTCCTCTGCTGCAGTGACATGTCATGTGGTTTGCACAGAAGAATACCTTCAGTCTTTTTGCGCTGTGTGTAGGTACAATGTAACTGAAGCGACCAGCGGTACAACAGGTCGTGTGTTTTTAAAAGAAAAGAAAACCTTTTTTGCGAAGAAACTAATTACATAAGTAGCGATAGATGACAGGTGCCTGTGTGACAGAGTGTACATGCTGTTCAGGTGACAGGTCGCATACCTTTCAAAGTCTTGTTAATCTGCCAACATGTCATGGCTGTCAGTATTGAGAAAATGCACATACATCATTCAGCTGTAGAACAAATACCATAGCCACGTCTTGAAAAACGATTTAAACTCTTATGTACATTTAGTTCAAATTACAAACGCTGCTACAGATTCATGTTTGAATGTCCGTCAGGAGGATTTGTCCCCTACAGTGGACATGTGATTTGATAGGTAGGAACAAACTCTGGAAGTGAATCAGTCAACAACAGATAGATTGAGATAATTGCAGCACATGTCAAATACAGACAAAAAATATCACTATCCTAAGAAAGGATGAAGGAGGAGTCCACTTGTAATGAAAGTTTACTCTATTTTCTCTACCCGCCTGTATACACAAGACTTATCTCCTCGTTCTTTCTCGCTGCAGTGCCAGAGATTGTCTGATAAGCTTGTGATTACAAAACACTGCCCATTTTTTAAGCTGCATCACTCTTCAAACAAGATGTTTTTACATGACTTTTAAATGTTAATTCACTACTTCTGTTTAACGTAAAGCTGCATCATCAGCTGATAAAACCACAGAGTCTGATTGCGCTTTAAACAGGAGGGTCTGGGTCACGCAAAGAAGTGAACAGTGTGTGTGTGTGTGTGTGTGTGTGTGTGTGTGTGTCAGTGTATGATGGGAAGCTCACAGCTTGAGACACTGAAGTGGCCGGAGAGTGTTGGCGGTCGAGGAATGCTCCGTCCTGACCCATGAATGATTTTGATTGTCTCCTTTCAGTTTGGCCGTTTGAAAGAGTGGGATCACATGTGACAAAGAGATCCCGGACTGTTCCGGTTGTAGATTTTATTTTCATGATAGAGAGAACATTTCTCAGGTTTTGTTTTCAATCTCTTCCCCCTGAAATTTACAGCAAGCCCTGAAGTTAATGGTAAATATTATCAGATCACACGTGGCCAAAGTAATTGGCTGGGATCTTCCTGAGGGCTTTTCTGCCTCTTTCATCACTTATAGTCCACATTTGAGTCACTGCAGTTCTGTCTATTTGATTATAAGCTTTGGAACAATTGGCAAAATTGACTGAACAGTCGGTGAAGCAATTAGAAAGCATATGAGATAACGACGCTGGGTCAATTTTCAGGTGGAAATGAGTCAGCAGACAGATCGATGCAATTATTGGCGGCAGAGAAGTTAATCCCCCAGTCTCCATGTCCCGCTGGGGGTTCGATGGCACTGTTAGACCTACTGCTGCTCTCTTCATACACGCACATACACAAACTCACGCGCACACACTGCCAACGCATCAATATTATATGAGCGAGGGACAGGAGTCAGAGGACTGCATGGAGTTGACATTGTACTTTACTGCACCCATTTCAGTTTACCCCCTCGCCTTGTCGATTTCTGCCCACTTCTTCTCCTTCCTTTTAACACTATCAGCAATCACTCTCCTCTTTATTAGATTCCAACCATCTGTTTCAGCTCCAATTAAATGGTTGGAGGTAGTGAAACTACTGGGCTGGTCTTTATGAGGGAGCTCTCTGGAGAGCACCTCTCTCTGGCACTGTAACAGGAATACAGGGTTTCTTACATAAGTAATGAGGTGCAGATGTCAGCTGCGATATGGCCACGCTCATGTTTTATACAACAAACTTTTTTACTGGATATCATCCTCACCTTGTCTCACCACATATTACTGCCTGGCTCTTGCTGTGGGCAAAACCAATTGAAAGTCCTGTTTAATGCATGCATGCTTGAAAGTGGGTTGCATGGGCCTTGCATAGGAAAAAAAAAATAAATCAATGCTGAAAAAGAATTAATTTATATTTCACTAGAGTCGGAGAGCTTTAATAGGTATCTCTCAATGTGAAAATCTGTCTCCCAGTGCTCAGAAGAAGGAATTCAGATCTGTGATATATGCAGAGAATGGAGATAAAAAAAAATAATTAAAAAAATCACTGTGGATACTGTCACATAATCCATAGAGTTGATCTCTGATTCAGTGGTAGTTGAGCCTCTAGAGAAAATGCCACTCTCGTCTGAAGTATTTTTTCTTTATTGATTTTCCCTCTTTATGAGAGGTGAAGAGATGACAGCTGAAATTTTTACAAGGATGTAGAAGTAAAATCAGTCCAAGAATCAATTATACATTTTCAAGATAAAAATTTACGAAACCAGACTTGTGAATTGTGTTGCAGTATTTTCGGATACTGTGACTCAGTTGAATGAAAATACCATCTGTGCCTGCTGATGTGGATGGCAGGAACAGAGCGGCTGTGTCCCTGCCTGAGTCTACCTGTTGGCTCCGTGCAGAGGCGCTCATGTGGCTAGTTTCCATTCCTTAAAAGGAGCAGTTTCAAGCAGCCTCTGCAGAAGAATTTTCTATTCCCACAGTTTATTCAACACAATATGTAAAGAGCCACTAAAAGCAAGATAACGAATTCAGACTTAAACTGTTTGATAAGCTAACAAGTTCAGACAATGCTGCATTTGCATGACTCGCTCTGCACAGTTATATTTTGTTGTTTTAACTGTTTTCATAACAAGACATGTATTATGTAGACTGTCATTCACAACCTGTGGAGCATCTTCAACACCCACCTCAGTGGTGATAACAGTCAATACATTGTCATGGCAACTACGTTTCTCATCCTAACAACTGCCTCACCGCCCACAAAGGTCCCACAGCAACCGTCACCAGGCAACCCCCTCCCTCTTCTCAGTTTCTCTATTTAAGGAGCAGAGGAGGAGGAATGATAAATGATGCTGCACAAAAAAAAACTACGAAAAAAAACAACAAAAAAAAAAACAGGGGGAGATGGATTTATGCACAAAAACTTGTTACTTGTAACTGATTTGCTTAAAAAGGAAACAAGGCACAACTTGTTATCCTTCAATGATGAATTCCTTGCAAATAGTATAAATATAAATATATGGATTTGCTGTTGAATATACAACTTAGCTTGCCTGTGGTGATATGCGCTTTCCTGCAGATGTCAGAATTGTGTCTCTTTATTACTGGGCTTTTGCATGACTCGTGTTATGCAACATAATGGAGCTATCCTCAGTGTTATTGTTAGAATCAACAATAATTTAGCTGGGTCATGTGTTGCTTGAAGGCACAGGATGTCCTGCTGAAAGACCCTGCATTGTACAACATTTTCCCCCCTTGTGCTGGTGTAGGAACTGACTTTGGCGTTTGTGTTCCACTATTGTTACTTACAAGATCAAAACTAATAATTAAAATACCTACAAGTTATTTCCTTGTTCCCAGAGAAGGCTTTTTTTCCCCTTGTCTTGTTTTCGCCGACTAAACACTAGCACAGGAAATCTCTGCAATCCAATGGAGCAGCAACAACTCAAGGCGGGACGGAAGCAGACATTAGCTGACCCACTCAAAGCCACAATGGTCAGAGTCAACAGGGCACCATTTCAGTCTCTTTTTTCTTTTTTTGTAATCCATATTAATGAGTGATGCAGAGCTTAAACTATGCAAAAGGTAGAAACCACACACACAATGCTTTACCAAACAACATTTGCCTATTTCATGTGCTGAATGTAACGCCCCCACACATCCCCGACCCTAGTTCTTTTCTCTCTGCCTTGTTATGGGACAGGCCACAGCTGAGAGAAGGGGGTGGGGCTAACACAAGCAGGAAATGTAGGCCGGAGCATGTGACTGTAACTGCTCTCCCAGACACTCACCAGAGTTTTTGGTTCAGTGTGGATTTTGTCTGGGCAAAAGTGCTCAACAGGACGCTGGGGGATTTCTGGACTTACTTAATCCTGACTACGCTGACTGACTGACAATAGGGATGGATTCCCTCTGTATCCAGACAAAACGATAATTGTTGATTTGGTTGCAAATCTTAGCTGCCTGCTGTTACATCTCTGCGAAAAACTGCGTGAGAGAGAGAATTTGGGAGGGGATGTTAATTGCGTGTGTTTTGTCTCACGATATTTCACACTGAGCTGCAGGTGCATGTTTTACACCTGCTCTGAATATATAACAACCTGGTCTTTCCTGTCAGTATGGTGTTGTTGCTATGTGACAGTGAAGGTGTGTGTTTTAGCAGCTGATGGTTCCTCAAAATGTACGATCACAGCTGCATTTGTCAGACAAGCTATACACAGAGAAACAGACAGCTACAGACAGGAACAAGCTAGTGAGAAGACACTACAAGGCTAAAGGTAGTAGTATATTAACCCATCCTCTGGACTCATTAAAGGAAGGAGATAGAGGGCAGAGACCTTTAAGTCTATTGGATCATCAGTGCATAATATAGACAAGGAATGTTGTCAGGTCTCACTGCCTTGACGCAATAGGAGTTTACTGGTGATATAAGTCCACCATGAGTTCCACTAAGAGATGGCTAGTTCCACGCCGCTCTAAATTGTACATGTAAGTCCTTATATGTAAAGTGTTCAGTACTTACTCTATCATTTATTGTTTAGTTTGCTCTTAACACACTTCAAGGTGACATATGACTCATTTGACTCGTTGTAATACCCTCTGCTTCTTTTCCTCTGCAGTGTGGAAGGGGAGTCCCAGTGTCCAGAGACGGGCACCCACAAAGACAACCCTTTCAGCCAGACACATTACCTGCGCGGCTCAGAACGCTACAGTGACAGCAGCAGCAGCGCACCCTCTGGTAGCAGGGGCCCTTCATGTGTGGCTGCCTCCAGCTCAGCCAGCTTGGCCTGGGCGCTACGAACACGCCACCAGCCTGCGAGTTTGGCCCTCCGCAAGCAAGAGGAAGAGGAGAACAAGAGGTGCAAGGCCCTTTCAGACAGCTACGAGCTCTCGACAGATCTGCAGGATAAGAAGGTATCAGTGCTGAGGATGCTGTTGGCCAGAGGGTTTGTGTTGTAAATGTTTGTGTTCGTTTCCTAGAAGCCCATGAGCATGAGCAAACGCGTAGATAATGGATTCCTTTCAGTGAGGAATCACGGGTGCAATACATCCAGATAGTGAATATGTAATCTGAGTTCTTCCTTGTTTTCTCTCCCTTCCCCCTCCACCCGACCTGTGCCAGGTGGAGATGCTGGAGAGAAAGTACGGTGGCTCTTTTGTAAGTCGCAGAGCAGCGAGGACCATTCAGACAGCTTTCAGACAGTATCGCATGAACAAGAACTTTGAGCGCCTCAGAAGCTCAGCGTCAGAGAGCCGCATGACACGGCGCATCATCCTGTCCAACATGAGACTGCAGTATTCCTTTGATGAGCGACAGCCTCAGCAGCAGGCCCAGACACAGACCAACTTCACCCACAGTGTGGCCATAGGGCCTCCTCATTCCCCCGACACAGACCGCCCAGGAGACTACACCCACTTAGAGGACTCCTTCTCCAAACAGGTAACACTGTTGTAGGTTTTTCTTTTTCCTATGTGAAAGTTACAATGAAAGTCTTAAAGGTTTTTATATAGAGAAACAGACAGAGACCTCAGACCCAAAGCGTGCTGCTGACATAGAAAGTGTTTGTGTAGATTTGCTGCGTTACTCATTTATTTCAGACATGTAACAAATGCACTGTAGGTATTACAGTGCATTTGTTTTACTTCCTGACACATGAGATGCTGAAGGAGGAAGGAGCAGTGAGTGCACCTGTGTCTTCAGTCCTTCTAACTGCTTTCCCACTTCGTGTTTCCTCTAGGTCAAGTCCTTAGCTGACTCAATAGATGATGCCCTTACCTGCCGCGCAGGTCGCGATGACTCCCAGGAGGGCAGCAGGGAGGGTGGAGGGATAAGTGAAGACTTTGGGGAGTGTGTGTGGAGCAGCAGCAGCAACCCATCTTCCCAAAGAGGTTTGGGAGAAAGAGCCAGAGGAGCTGGAGGAGGACTCAGTATGCACGGCGACAGTACGGCCACCTCGTACAGTGACGTCACCCTTTACATGGATGATGGCATGCCGTCCTCGCCCTTGTCCCTTGACCGAGCGCCCAGCAGCACGGATACAGAGTACTGGGGCCCCGGTGGTGGCGTTGGAGGACGTGAGGACAGCAGGGACACCGAGGGAGGGGGTAGCAGTAACAGTCGGCGCAGCACCCCGTGCACCGAGTGCAGGGACTATCGTCTGAGGGGCGCACATCTGCCCCTTCTCACTATTGAGCCGCCCAGTGACAGCTCAGTGGACATGAGTGACCGTTCAGACCGGGGCTCTCTGAGCAGACAGCTGGTCTATGAGCAGGAGCCCGGGGTAGGAGCTGGCTCCCCTCAGGGAACCCTAAAACATTCCCCCAACACAGGCACCCGCCCGTCCTCCACAGCAGCTGCCCAGGGTCAGACTCGGGCCCCGGGCAGACCCATACCAACACACATCCCTCACCAGGTGGCAGCTCACCACCACCACCACCACCATCCTATCCACCACCATCAGTACCCTGACACACCTTCATCCTCCTCGTCCCCGCAGCAGCCCCCCACCACCCCGCTCTCCTCCTCCTCCTCCACAGCTCTACCCCCCGGAGGTCTGGAGCAGCCATGCTGCTCCGATGGAGACAATGACTCACTCAACTCCACAACCAATTCCAACGAGACAGTCAACTGCAGCTCGGGCTCCTCCTCTCAGGACAGCCTGCGGGAGCCTCTGCCTCCTCTGGGCAAGCAGACCTACCAGAGAGAGAGTCGCCATAGCTGGGACTCTCCGCCCTTCAACAGTGATGTGGTGCAGAGACGCCAGTACCGCATAGGTCTCAACCTCTTCAACAAGTAAGTTGAAACACTAATAAACAAAAGAGCCTGTGAGGAACTGTTTTGATGGTGGTCATACAATTAAACTAATAAAACTGTTGTGGTCTGAAGTCTGTGTTAACTTTTCATTGAATCTAGGAAGCCAGAGAAAGGAATCCAGTACCTGATTGAGAGAGGGTTTGTATCTGACACTCCAGTCGGGATTGCTCGCTTCATCCTAGAGAGGAAGGGCCTCAGCAGGCAGATGATCGGAGAGTTCCTGGGAAACCGACAGAAACAATTCAACAAAGATGTTTTAGAGTGAGTATGGGAGTACGCACACCACATTTCAGCTCACATATTTCATTCCAACTCTAAATGGATCGACCTTAACATGACTCACGGTCTTGCATGGATGGTTGAATATTACTTAGTCTCCAGGTTGATGGCATATGAGAGGTTAGACTGTGACCTGCGCTGTGTGTGTTTCAGCTGTGTGGTGGATGAGATGGACTTCTCAGGTATGGACCTGGATGACGCTCTGAGGAAATTCCAGGCTCAGATTAAAGTCCAGGGAGAAGCCCAAAAAGTGGAGCGGCTCATAGAGGCTTTCAGGTTTGTCCTTGCTGGATACGATTGGTTTAACTGTAGCGAGAAGCCCAGGTGATCGCTGACTGATACACTGAGTTTCAGCCACTGTGGTCGAAGGATGAAAAGCGTAAATGTTTGAACATGTCGTTTCTGTCTCTCATGCAGTCAGAGATACTGTGTGTGTAATCCAACCCTGGTTCGGCAGTTCCAGAACCCGGACACCATCTTCATCTTGGCCTTTGCCATAATCCTCCTGAACACAGACATGTACAGTCCCAACGTCAAAGCCGAGAGGAAGATGAAACTAGAGGATTTCATCAAGAATTTGAGAGGTGCTGCTGGACGGAAAAAAACACACACATACACTTGATACATAATTTTTTGAGACACGAATCAGGTCGTATAAATGATGTAACCTTTTGTAAATGTCCCTTTTAACATGCATCATACAGTTTTACTCAGTGTGTAATGGGATTTTTAAACATGATATCTGGGTAACCTGGAGAAATTACATTACATGTCATTACAGAGAAATGCATTTGCATGCATTTGGTTAGCAAGTAGTGTTTTTCTTTTTTTATCAGCTCTGTAGTAAGTCTTGCTCCCTCTTGTGTGGGAAAACTGTAAATAACACTAGATTTTTTCCATTAGATTAATTATATAATTTGTGACTTGCACAAAGCAGTTTTGGTAAACATCATTTCCTAAAGCCCTCCCTTTTCCCTGTCTCCACCCAAGGCGTAGACAATGGTCAGGATATACCCAGGGACCTGCTTGTTGGGATCTACCAGCGGATACAGAAATGGGAGCTACGGACCAATGATGACCACGTATCCCAAGTGCAGGCAGTGGAAAGAGTCATTGTGGGCAAGAAGCCTGTGAGTTTCCAGGGACAAACTGTGAATTCATAACAGAGGGTGTGGAGTTATAACCAACTTGGTACCTGAATAAGACAACATAAAGGTTGTTGTGATATGTTGTCAATACTAGTTAAAAGTTCAATTCTTTGTCTATTTAGGTGCTGTCCCTTCCCCATCGTAGGCTGGTGTGTTGCTGCCAGCTCTATGAGGTGCCTGACCCAAACAGACCTCAGAGGACAGGAGTACACCAACGAGAGGTCTTCCTCTTTAATGACCTTCTGGTGGTAAGACTCACACTCATCACTTTTGAAGATACAGATACTTTCATAATGTACTTCAGTTAAAAAAAAATCTATCTATGTTGTGCACCAGGTGACCAAAATCTTCCAGAAGAAGAAAACCTCAGTGACTTATAGTTTCAGACAATCTTTCCCTTTGGTTGAGATGCAAGTGCACATGTTCCAGAACTCATGTAAGAAACCATTTGTCCTTTCGCGCATTTCAACTATTCTTAACTAACCCTTTATGATTATTAAGGCCTTTGTTTCTCTGTTTTTGCATCATTTAGACTACCCTCATGGAGTCCGCCTGACCTCAGCAGTCCTGGGTGGGGAGAGGAAGGTTCTTATCGTCTTTATGGCACCCTCTCAGCAAGACCGCACCCGCTTTGTTAGTGACCTCAGGGAGAGTATTGCTGAAGTGCAAGAGATGGAGAAATATAGAGTTGAATGTAAGTACCCCATCTGCTGGTCATTACTGTGAACTATAACTTTTAGAAGGCGCAATCAGTGTTCTGTATGGGCCTGTTTATGAGGAACTGGAGAGGCGTTGTGGTGCGGAATTGTTTGTTGTTACTGGTTTATGGCTTAGCCCCCCCCCCCATTTTAAATTCCCCTGTGTCGTCTGTGTTCATTTTCAGCGGAGCTGGAGAAACAGAAAGGCGTGATGCGGCCAAGCTTGCTGACTGGAGGTGTGGTTGGAGGAGGCGTAGGTGTGAAGAGCGATGTTGTGAATGGCACCATGGGAAGGACCAGTTTTGATGACAACTGCTCGGTGGGTGAGGGTCTGAAACGCACAGCGCTCAGCTCATCTCTCAGGGACCTATCAGAGACAGGTGAGACAACCTCAGAGACAGGGTCAATTCCATTTGCTTTCCTGTCAGCTGATTTGAATTTGGTGGCAGAACTCCTACGATGATTTGTTCTCTGTTTCTATGGCTACATCCTGTGCTTCTTTCTCACTGACACTCAGACACAGCTTATGCAGTTCTTATCTTTTAAAAAAAAAAAAAACATGTGAACCAACATCCTGGCTTTCCTCTCTTTGCTAACCTTACTCTTCCTGGCGGGGTGCAGGGAAACGTGGTCGCAGGAACAGTGTTGGTTCTCTGGACAGTACCATGGAAGTAAGTCTCAGTAAGACTACATGTAGACTTGTAACCTTTAGTACCCCCTCCCCCACTTCCCCTTAGTGGTGCTTTATCTTCCCAGGCATGCTCAGTGTGTGTACAGTGTGCATATAGATGTGTGCGCATGTACATGCATGTGCGTGTGTCCTGCACTAACCTCCTTTGCATGGCTGTGAGCGTTCGTGTTTCCCCGAGCATGTCTTTCCTCTCCAGATACAGGTATGTCTTGTGTATGTTGATGTAAGTGGGAACAGGGGCTACACTGGGATCCTCCAGTGATTGTGATGATACTTTATCCTCCCAGGGCTCCATCATTAGCAGCCCACAGCCTCACCAGCGCTATCCAGTGCCAGGTGTGGTTCCTGGCTGCTACGGAACAGAAGACTTCCGGCCTCACCGCCCCATCCTGAGCCCCGGAACGGGGGTGGGGGGTGGGCCGGGGCAGCAACATACCACTGCTGGGACAGGAGTTGGGGGAGTCTCCAGCAGTGTAGAGAGAGCAGGAGCGGGGAGCGGCCCTGGGGGGAGCAGCAACAACAACAGTGGCTCCTTCCTGGGCTCCCTATTCGGCAGCAAACGCGCCAAACCACCAGGGCCCCTTATTCCACCGGGGCCACCCTACCCCGCACCTGTACCCCCACTGACTACGGGAGGGCCCCCTCCTCACTCCCCTTCATCTCTGTGCCAGTTGGAGGGGGGGCCTTCCAAAATCCAGGCGCTGCACGCACAGTACTGTCACGCGGCCACCGTGCAGCCCCCACCACCTTACTACCATCACCATCGCTACCACATCCAAACTGTCCCTCCTCCTTTGCAAGGTGTGCCCCCTCATACTATACAGAGAGGCCCACTACCCTGTCGTCCTGTGCTTGGCCCACCGCACGCCCAGCACCCACAGCTGGCCCATCTCTCCCAGCTCTCCCAGCATGGGCTTCCGGGTCGCTACGCCAACATGGTGGTGGGATGTCCCCCCCCCCTTTCTCCTCTCTCCCAACATTCCCAGAACCCACAGTTCGCCCTCTACCACGTGCAGCCCACACACTCTGTCAGAGGGGGCGGCGGCCCTGGTACCAAACCTCCACTAACCTTGTCACACTCCCACCCGCACCCCCACGCACACTCCCAAACCCACCCCGGACACGTGCACACACCACACCCAGCCAGCCACTCTACCCACCAAACACACTTCATATTCGGCACTCTGCCCCACAACCTACCATCCGCCTCCGTCAATGCGCATCACGCAGCCTCCGCCGGCCCGTATCTGCCCCAGTACCCTCCTCTTTCTTCTATCCCCCCTCCCCCACCACACTCCCCTTTACC
>NW_019524815.1:710603-710667 GCF_002814215.2 Seriola lalandi dorsalis | reverse complement strand
GAGGAGGCTCCCAGTAAAGAAAAAAAAAAAACATGGCTGGGGTAAAAAGACCTGGATTTTAGAA
>NW_019524815.1:663078-710201 GCF_002814215.2 Seriola lalandi dorsalis | reverse complement strand
CCAGACTGTATTCAGGTGCGTGCATGTGAGTGCCACTAAGTATGTACATATAAAAGAGGGACCGGGATAGATGTTGGCTAAAACAAAAAATGTACTTCTTTTTCTTTTCTTATTATTTCAGACTGAAGGTGAGAGAATGAGTTACTATAATATAAATTATTAAAGCTTAAAAAAGTTTATATGTCAGTGCACTTATTGATATTATTTTAAACAAATGATTTCAATTTTTTCTTTGTGTATGTATTATGTGTACTGAAAGAATAGAGAATTGAGATGTGAATATTTATTGCTTCTGATAAATTAAAGTGTCCTTGCAGTGAAGTAGCCTGTGTGTGTAGTTTTTATGTGATATTGAAGTCTGCTTCCGTCATTAAAATGCTGAAAATAAGGAACATCATAACATTAGTTATCCTTATTAGATAAATAGAAAGACAATACACTGAATATGTATCGTGGAATGAGAGTTGGAGACTACAAGAGCAGCCCCCAAGTTTATAAGGGGCCCTGTAACCAGATAATATGAACTATATCAATGGTAATTTCACATGATTTCATTAGTTTTTCACATGATCTCATCACTGCCTTATTTTGAAATTTGGAGTGATTACAAAACAATGTCAAACATGACAATTAGTCTGTGTGCCCTAAATTGCTATTTTGTGCCACTCTTTTAACATTAATAGAAAATGTGGTTCAATCAGTGGTGGTTATCATATCAAATTTAATCTGCTGTCTAATTTTGAGGTTCACTGTAGTTCCATTGTATGCTACTTTATACCTCGGAGATTGAAATATTGTGCTTTTTACTTCACTTTGACAAATGTGGCTCCATAAAACACATGCATCTTATAAATTATACAATGTTATAAAATCTGAACAACATATAAAGAAAGTCAATTTGACGCCACTTTGACCAGTTCTGCTTAGATTGTAATAATAACCGAAGAATAAGATAATGATCCGGCACGACAAAAGGGGCAGTTCACATGAGAACGTTTTCTTTTTATAGGCACGATGTACTTTTAAAATCAAATCAGATTGATTTGATTACATTTTGATGTAATTTACTTGTAATAAGAGTATGCTTCCGTTGCAGGATTGCAATTCTTACTTCACTGTGGGCTGGCTTTAAAAACTGTACTGCTATACCACAGCTTGTAATTGCATGACTATGATTTGCGTACGTGGGTACTACTTTCAGGGAGTAAACGTGACGGACGTGGTGTGAAGATGTGAGGTTGTGCTTCGGTCGTGAGAAAAAGCTAAGATGGCGTCTCGTCAAGAAAGATAGGATGGCCTGATGAGAGTGATGATGTTGGTCGGAAAATGATTGATAACGACATACCTGATAAAGTTTGAGACTCTCGTTTGCTATTAAACAAACCTCCTCCATCCATGTTTTGAACCCGTGTCGTCTGGCAGGACGGAGTATATGGAGAACCGAGGCTGAAAAGGGTCAACTTTGCTAGCAGCGATAGCTAGCCAACTGGACCGAGCACAGCTGGCCAACATTAGCTAACCACCAGTCATCACAACAACAGAGGAAGGAGAGCGGACACCAGCCCTATCATACCCCGGGACATCGAGGTGTCTTCGGGTCAGTCACGGGAATGCAACGAGACATTGTAGTTTAAAGGGGTCAACAAATAACAGCATTTGGAATTTCTTGTTGCACAGACATGTATAAGAGTAACGTAAACTAGCTAGCTAGCGTCGATTTGAGTATGAAGGCTGGCTTGCCTGCGGTTATATTGTTGTCTTAGTTTTCTCAGCCATCACGTTAACGTTAGCTAAATAATGCTAGCTAGTTACCTAAAACCGTGGGAGGCGATGGGACTGAGCTGAGAAAGAGTGGAGGCCTCGATGCTAACGTTAGCTGCAAGCGGCGATATCGCCTCTGATAGATGAACAATAGAAACAAATAGACTTCATCATTGGCCGAAGAGGAGAAATGACTGACACCTAGCTACCCCTGCTTTAAATAATTGAGTTGGGGACATTCTCTATTCCTTTATTTTTCTTGTTATGGCTATCGCTGGGAGGTAAGGTTAGTTTTAACGTCAGTTCACCCAAGTTTAGTAGCTAGTAGCTAACAGTTGTCAGCTAACAGTTATCTGTATTATAGAATGATGTTTAACAACACTGACATCCAGGCGCGACTATTTCGCTTCTGCAATCGAATAATTGTGTATTTGTTGTCATGTGTCTCGCTAAATTTACCAATTAATCTAGGCCAGCCCACTTGCGAGTAGTGATGCCTTGATGGCCTTCTATACCTCAGGGTTCATGGCCTCCACGCCATTGTTTGTCTGAAGGCCCATTAAGAAACAGATAGATGGGACACTTGCCCAGCCAAGTCCCAGCATCAAATTCTTTTGATTTTTTTTTAATTTATTTTTATGATTCTTCTAAGGAGTGCCCCATGACAAAATTCATAGAATATTTTTGTATGACTCTTAGACCTACAAATTACTCAAACCCGTGCTTATTGTTCAAGTGCTTACATAAATGTTGCCATCATCTTTGTAGTAAAATCATTTGATTGTTGTTATGAACTGCAGTTGATAAAGGATCACTTAAAACTGTTGCCCCTTTCCCCATTGGGTCTTGTTGATTCACCAGAGCATGGCATTTGTTTTGTTGTGTCTGGTGTTGGGGGAGGGGGTTTTAACAAGCACCACCAAAAAAAAAAAAAAAAAACTTTCTGAGATTCCCCAAATCTTTGGTTATTGACCACTACCTAGATTGTTTGGCAGAATTGCCATGAAGCATATAGAGGAACTAACTGCTATACATATAAAGCTGGCAGTTTTACAGTGTCATGATAGCACAGGAAGTAAATATTGGGCAAGAGTAAACAAATGCGGTAACTTTACATACTTTTTATTTTTTCATACACTGGTCCATTTTACTTATCATTGAACTTTACATTGCCTCTGTAAGATTGAATTTGTATCCACAAGTAATTTGTTTTAGCTTGCTGTCATTGGGAACCTTTATTGAGAAGCATCTGTTATGTAAATGTAATTTCTGAAGACAATATGCTGGCCAGTGAACATACTTCTGAAGTATCCATTCTTTGCGACCTTTTGGCTTTACACCTAAGTGGCTGACCGTATGTGGAGGTCATTAAGTTATAAAGATTTGACTTTAAATTTTGTGCAAGGTTTTAGGTTGTTCTCTACAAAATAAAAGCAAGATTGACATACATAATATGCTTTCTCAGATGCTGTATGATTAATGAATCTGCTAGAGTTCATTAACTTGTTTTGCATTGTTGATCTTCCTGTTATCAGGGCAATGGAAGGGGAAGAGTTTGTGCCTCCTCCGGAGTGTCCAGTATTTGAGCCATCATGGGAGGAGTTTCAAGATCCCCTGGGCTACATCGCCAAGATACGTCCAATTGCAGAGAAGTCTGGAATCTGCAAAATTCGACCTCCACCAGTAAATATTTGCTTATGCTTGGATTATGTTGAAGACATGGCATGTTCCCTGTGTTCTATGTGTAATGTGGCGCATGCACTGGGTCTAAAGTGTTTATATGGAAGTATTTAGTCCAAGGTACATGGCTTTGCAGTTTTAGTCTTGAAGATGTTTCACCAATCACCTGAGAGTCTGTTTTGGTGACATAATTCACATAGATCTCTATTTTTCCTAGTTATACTTTGTCAGGCTATGTTTGGCATCAGTGTTTCCCTTATACACATGCAATTCATGAAGTCACAATTACAAGACTCTGCAGAGGGCCTTTAATTTGAAACACCAGATAAATTGGAGACACATGGTGACATCCGGCAGAAGCAAGAGGGACAGAATACAGGAAGATTGATTTAACCAGCTATCATTCAGTTAGATAGATTTGAATTAACTATTGATATTCACTCCAGCTGCCGGCCTACTATGTATGTACAACAAAACCAGATGAAAAGGCAGCAAAACATCCTTTCGTTCATCATTCACTCTTCTGATGCCTCTTTCTGTGTTGCACTTGCAAAGACACTTTACAAATCCAGCCTGTTAAACTTGGACAGCTTGTGCTGTCTGCTTGCTTGTAATATTCTAAACATGAAACTGTTTATAAAGTTGTATAAACAAAATAATACATTATTTGACCAATGTATGTAAACTTGTCACCATAGGAATAGTGGTGCGCTGCAGTACTTGAACAAATAGCAGTACACCTCTCAGACGACCCAGCCAATCTTGAAAAACAATCATGGGGGCAACACTAAACATGACCCTGATAATCCTGTATAACCAGTCTAACAGAAAAGTCCTGCTATGAATGTGAACAAAGTGTCATTTTAAAAATGATTTTAATTGCAACATCAACAAAGAAAGAGCAGCATGTATAATATGAGATGAGCTCAAATGAATGATTCCCATAGATGTTTGTGTTGTTGCAAAGGCAAAAATAATGATTCAGCAGGGTTGAATATGTAGAATATTTACACAAAAATGAACTAGATAAGCAAGTATAAAAAGTTCTCTGTTCTAATTCCAACCCTAACCAACAGCTGTATGAAGGACAATTTAAGCAATACATTGTCACAAGAGTTACTCTCCAGAATAAAACATTTAATAAAAGTAAAGCTGTTTGAAGCAGAGGATAGAGAGGATTAGTGCTGAACAATTAATCAAAACATTATTGAAATTACAATGTGGCCAAGTGCAATATCCAAATCGAGATCAAAGAACTGTAATATTTTTTGGTAAAGGTAAAATGTATCATAACACACTAGAAATTAAGCATTGAGTTGCTACAGAGATGCTGCGACCTACAAATCGTATTCCTCACATATAAAATAAAATGCTTAGATATGACTTTTCCAACTAAAATTGTGACTCATGACATGATTGTGACACGATAGCAATATTTACCAAAATAATCATAATATTTGATAAACTCCAAATGGTGTAAATTTGCAAATTCATGTTTTATCACTGCTGCATCTTTAGAGCTTAGTGGACATAAACATGATCACATACATAAAATAGTTGTACAGTCACATTACTGACAATGCAGCAGTTTTTCTATATCCAAATCTTTCCTCAGATTTGATTGGTGAGAAGGGAGAAACTAGCGGTACTTTTCGTAGCCATGGTTACTCCCAAATAAAATTTAGTTCCAAACTTCTTTGGTATTTTTTTTGTAAACATCTTCTCATTTTTAACTCAGATGTGTATAAGCTGCTTGGATTTTGCAACAGTCCCTGTAAATACATGACATCTTACAATCAAACAAACACGTCTACCATTTTCTAGACTAGAGAAGGGAATATTTGATGCTAAATACAAGTTACCCTTTAAGATGCTAATGTCTCTATGACAATATTAAATGTTTATCTTGGCTTAAGCAGCTTACGAGTAAATTTTTGTATGGCGAGGGACACAGATCTAATATTTGAATAGAGCATGTTTCATGACGAACACAGCACACACGCTACATATGGTCATTAAGTCACGATCTATGTAGACTTGCTGTTGGATAGTTGAATAACCCACTTCCACACCCTATTTGGTATTTGGTGCAGGATACACTTAATGTGGCAGACCCTCCTCAAGTTTGCACAAACGGAGTGGATGTGAGTAGGGAATGGTTTGAGAAAGGGCCATTGTGAAGTTCACTTGCTCTTTAGTAGGCAACCATGGTTATCCTTCCTGGTTAAAGCTGAGTTCTAGAGCCTGAAAGCCGGAGTTAAACCAGGGTTAAGCCTAAACTAAGCTCACCAACTCTTTAAATCTCTTGATTAATTTACCATGTCCATGTTCATTTGCTGTTTTTTCGTAAGCTTCCTGAATAATAGAGGTTGGTGTTGAGGTAGAAATGACTCAAGTCATTGTTTTAGCATGTAGGCTTAAAAGTTTAATTGTATGTCTTGTCTCCCACATAGGACTGGCAACCACCATTTTCAGTGGAGCTGGATAGCTTCCGCTTCACACCCCGCATCCAAAGGCTTAATGAGCTGGAAGTAAGTTCATCTCTTTTCCCTTAAGATTGTACATTCTTGACAGACAATTTAAGTTGCTCATGGAACTTGCAATAGTAATGTTGATGGTTCCTCTTGCATTTCATTTTAGGCGGAGACCAGAGTGAAGCTTAATTATTTGGACCGCATCGCCAGGTTTTGGGAGATCCAGGCATCCTCCTTGAAAATCCCACACATTGAAAGGCGCATCCTTGATCTTTTCAGCCTGTCAAAGGTGAGTGTGAACTGAATTGTTTTCACCTAGAAAATACATTTTTTAAGTAAGTAGAGTTTTTTGTTCCTTTTCTATGATTCGCTAAAATGGTCAAAAACTGGTTTTGTTTCAGATTGTGACAGATGAAGGAGGTTTTGAGATGGTCTGTAAGGAACGGCGCTGGGCTCGTGTGGCCCAGCGGCTTGGCTACCCTCCAGGAAAGAACATAGGTTCTCTGTTGCGCTCACACTACGAGAGGATCGTCTACCCCTTTGAAATGTTCCAGTCTGGTGCCAGCCTGCCGGTATCTATACACATTCCTTCCCACCCCTTTGTTTTACCAGGGTCATCAGTTAATATATAGCATTCAAAATGAGTTGAGCTGTGAAGAGAAGACTTGTCACTCTATGATGAATTAATCTTTCTTTGGTGGGTTATCTGTAACATGTCTCTGTCTTTTTATGTCATTTCTAGCATTGCAAGCCAAAGCACTATGATGGTGAGGATGTGGATAAAGAGTACAAGCCCCATTCCATTCCCCTGCGACAGTCTGTGCAGCCATCCAAAATGAGCAGTTATGGGCGCAGAGCAAACCGCTGCCAGCCTGATGTGAGTGAGAGTACCCATCCTTACTTGTTACTCGCCATTCAGTGAATTTGCTTACCTCAGTATCACTGTACTGAACCATACTTAAATAGGTTTTTTGATGACATTTCCAAATGCACCCTGCCACCTCAAAAACAAAGCCCAGAAAAGATTTTAATTTCTGAAAAATTAAATATTTGTGTAATTCAGCCACTTTTCAAGACCACAAAATTCACATTGGTTTGATGCAACTGATCTGTTAGAGGAATTCCTTTCAGCAGTGTCACTTTATTAATGGTGTGAATTTAACCACTAGGTATTTAGGCTGTCCTTTCCTATGATTGCTTTATCACTGATGGTTTCCCCACAGGACTTTATCAAATCACACATCACGGTCATTGTTACTGATGATATTACCTGTATTAGTTGTCTTGATAGATGTAGACATGTAATCACAGTGTCATTTTAATATAACTGAATTTCGCCTAATTAATGTGCAAACTACAATGTGTTTTCATGATGTGATTGAAAACAATCTTTTTTTCAGGACTTTAATCTGTACATTAGATATATACTTGCTATTTGGTGGACTGAACCACAAACATCGAAGACTGGCAGTCTCTTATAACGCTTGTTAACATTGTAAGTCTTGGTACCATTTAATAGTTAAACATTCGCCCGCTCATCAGCCAACTGAATAGCGACAAGAGTTTCCATCATCATAGGCAAACAAAAGTTCAAGCCAAAAATCTTCACAGGTGTTGGATGACAATCTTCTAGTGTACCATACTGTTTTGTTAACTGTTTTTCAGTGCTTGTCCATGTGCCATGGTGCATGAGTGAGAGTGAAGTGTTGGTCAAATGTGACAGTGCACTCACAGCGCATCCCAGCTTGCTTTTTTCTCCATCGTGCCATGCTGCTGTGCTTAATTCTGCTGTTTTTGCTCTGTACTCCACGGCTTATTTTGTTCTCTGCTTTCTTTCTTCTACTTTATTCCATCTCTGTAGTAGTCACTCAACTGTTTATTTCATAAGCCACGTTGTTTTATAAAACCTTTTTTTAACATTAATGTTGCCAATACCCAGCACCACGTCTGGACCAGCCTACGTTCTGTTA
Source organism: Seriola lalandi dorsalis (assembly GCF_002814215.2). NCBI lineage: Eukaryota > Metazoa > Chordata > Actinopteri > Carangiformes > Carangidae > Seriola > Seriola lalandi. The sequence goes on along the minus strand of NW_019524815.1, from coordinate 702,316 downwards.
TCTCATGCTCGTTACATGCAAGCTAATGCTGATTCATATCTACCCAAACCCCCCAGGTTTTTAATGAACTACTCATCATACTCAGAGTGTGTAATGCTCACCAGTGGATTTGAGTTTTTTCCTTTCTTATGCTGGAATACACTTTTTGTTCTGCATATTTAGTTATATGCCGAATTGATAGGAACAAAACTTGGATGCAAATGTTTTGAAAAAAGGGTGTCTCAAGATGTCAACAGGTGATTGACACAATAACTGTACCAAAACATTTGTAATGGCTTTCTGTATGAAATCCAGTGTATTTTAGATTGGATCATTTTTTGTTCTGATTGCTCAAATAGTTTATAACAGATATTATCCAGAGGTTTTATAATTTCTTCATTAAGAGTTGAGCACAGTTTTAGGAATTTCAGTTGTGGTTCCCTTTAATAACCATTTATCATAACTTACACAATGATCCAATTTCAGAAGCTGATGTCAGTTGCCAGGTAACGTGCATGTCAAAAACTGGTCAGCAAACCTTGAATTCCCATAAGCAAAAACACCTTTTCAGCCTCATTTCTCTTTGGTTCCAAAGCTGCCCCATTTCAAATGAACCATGTTGGTGCTACATCAGAATCACGCATCAGTTGTTGGTGGCGACATGCAGCATCAGGATCAAGATTAGAACAGTAATTTTTCTCCCAAATAGAATTTAATGTATCTTAAATATTTCAGCTTACATTAGAAAACATTTAAATGTATCAATACATTTCTGGCAACATATTGGTCTATCTGACTGCAGTGTAAACAAACTAATCTTGAATGATGCAAAGCATCACTAGGTATTCCAGAAATACAAAAATTACTTGACATATTTTTTTTTACCAGTAATATCTAGAGAATTTGAAAGTTTATTATCCAGATCCACAAAATGTCCTATTGGACTTAATATACCCTACATCAGATGTGACCCCTTTCTCATAATGTGTCCCATTGATATTTTTCCTACAACTACTGGCTCTGTCTTCTCCAGACTCTCTCCCTTCCTTTCTCATCTCCCTTTTCCTCTTGTCTTAGTTTATTGTTGCTGTTATTGTCTCCCCTTGCAGGGTCCAGAGGATCTGGCCCCCCATCCTCTCACCACTGGCTCTCAACTCATCTCTGCGGTACTGCCTCTTGAGCATATGAGCTCACCTTCCGCCCCCGCTCTCTTCCTGCCTCTTTTCCTAGACCACCTCACTCCTTCTGAAGTTGTCTAGATGTTTTTTATTTTAACTAACCACTAAAACATTTTCATCAACATGCAGTCATGCCCCTGATGTGTTTGGGGTGGCAACCCATAATAGGGTCACATGACTATTGCAGACATTTTGCCATAAAAATTGCAGCATTGTAATAATATGCGCACTTAGATTTCTAGACCAGACAATGAACAGAGAGGAAGAGTTCTCTGGCCTATTCTCTTCTGTTTTTATGTTCTTCATGAACAAAAAGAAATTGACAGCATGTAGTCTCATGTTGGACAAAAGTGTTTTTGGGGCCTTGTCATAGTGGTTGTAGGTATTATATTACAGATAGAAAATAAATTGCATTTATGAATGCAAGTAAATTTGGATCCCAGTGCCAAGGTTGTTGAGAACTAACATTACAGTTATGTTAAGGGCACAGCTCACTGTAGACTCTTGAATAAGCTTTCACTTTATCCCAAATTGTTTAATATTTTTGTAGTCCAGTTGCTTGGCTGATGTGTTCTTTAGCTTTCTCTCTTTCACTCACGCTCTTTCTCTGTGGTTGTACTTGACTTGCTGGGCTGTGTGTGTGCCTTTGCACTTCTGCTGTTTTGCCTTGCTGTCTCACTACAGCAGTAAAGAGTGTAGCTGCATGCGTTCTCTTTTGGGTGCACTCACACAGAAGACTTTAGCAGGTTTAATTAATAGGCTTTTGCTTACAGAGCACTATAGTCTGATGACAGGCGGTAAAAGCACTGGAGTATTACCTTTTTTTGAACATGTAATTGTGGTTGGCCTCAAAGTCTCTCTAGTTTTGCTTGTTTGAGGCCAAACCCAAGGTTGATTGCCCCCCACTGTCACATCCTAGTGATCTCCTTTGTTGTCAACTGCTTTCATGTCCCCATCCTACATGCATAGTCCCTTAGTCAACAAAGTTTGGGTGCCAGAAAAATGCACCTTTTTAATGTGCGCAGAAAATGTAGAATAGTGTGTGGCTGGCTAGAGTTATGTCTGTATGACTGAAGGTGTGACCGCAGACAAGTGGTGAAGTCAAAAACTAACATCCCTCCTTGGAAAAGAATCTTAAATGGCATCTTTTATGGCATTGTATGTGTCCTGGCGTTGTGCTATGAATGGCACTTATTATGTTGTCTTGACATGCAAGAACTTTCTTGCTGTGTGTATACAGGTTGTGTTCTGACTAAAGTGGCTTTGGGTTTCTTGGTGTACATCTGAGTGGGAAAAAGTGTTCACATGGTAAAATTATCATAAGAACTTCTACCAGAGCACGACTGAAGTTCCAGCGTGAAAGCGCCTTAAATGGATGTTTAGAGAGGTTTAGGTTCTGAGAAGCAACCTGTCCTTAATATATCAAAATCATGAATGTTGTTCTGCTTTTATGTGCTTTGTAGTTCTATTGACTGTTCACTGAAAGTGATGTTAAGACCTGTGTTTCTGTCTACATTGCCGATGTTTGCAATCATATGGCTGACTGGAACTAGTGCCCAAAACTGTGCCCAAGCTTCAAAAGATAAAAGTGAAACTGAAATTTAAAAATTGCACAAAAATAATGAAATGCAAGAAACAAACTCTAAAATGTCAAAGCATTCACAGTAACAGTGGTTCTTAAACTACGTAACTGGTTGCCTAAGTGTCGTAAAATACATTTCTTAATAAAAGCAGCGATGAGTGATATATCGGGGGCCGATATATTATTTGATAAGTAAGAAATGCAATTTTTGTTTTGATAATGGAATACCAGCCGATAAATATGGCTGCTAACGCGGAGCATACTGCAGACAAGAGATGGCAGTTGGAGTTGTGATTTCTGCCTCTCTCTCTTCTGCTCTCTGTTGATCACTGTTTAGACAAGGGGGTGGCTGAGCTCCTCAAATGTGCGCACACACAGCAGAGATCAGAGCAGAGGCCACAGGGGAGAGAATGAAATTGATTTGATGTTACATTTTACTTGAGTCAAAGACTATAATGCTTGTCAATCATAAATGCAACAAAATCTGCCGGGAATGGAAACACTACAAATAATTTATCAAACACCTGTTGAACAAGCAGAACACAAACTTGCAGAAATGTATTAGCTGCGCTGCCTATGGTCAACTGGCTGTTTTACACAGCCATACACAGCTCGTTATGACAATTTTAGCGAATTGTTGTGAACGAGCTGAAAACAAACCTAAATTGTATGTAATGATCGAGTCTAATAAGCAGTGTATATGAAAATTAGTTGTAGACTGATGCTAGGGTTCGGGGTCTCTCTTTCTCTCCACCAGCAGAAAATCTCACGTCATGAGCAGAGGGAGGACAGAGGGAAGAATGATGCTACAAGAATGTTAGCCAGTCTAATATGGCTAAAATATGGCATTATTGGTATTATGCACCCCTAAACTTTGCCTTTCCAGAAGCAGGAATACAGCAATGGCAGAGCTGTCTAAATCTAAGTATTTTCAACATCAAGAAAAGACCAAAGGAGGTCAGCTGAGTTCAAGACAGCAGTTCCTGTTTGGTATTCGTCATGCTGTCGCACCCATTTAAGTATATGTGTCCACACATTTGTATATAAAACTACATGTATAAAATGAGGTGAATGAAGTTTGCTTGTTACACGGCAAAAATACTATGGGAAATAAGCATCACTTGCCTTTGTAAATGACAGAAAATGATACCAAATAATATATAATTTGATTTTCTATGGGGAACTCACAGCAGACAAGCTTGTTATGAGAGCAGCCAGCATGACATGCTGGGCACAAAAAATTGACTCACGGAAACCAAAGATCATAAGCCCCAGATAACAAAACATCTATACACAGCAACTACTACTATAGCCCTGCTCAGTGGTCTTATAGACTGATAGATTCATCTACTGTTAATACATCTAACTAGAGTAAAATAACTCAGAAAACAGTGGATGTTCAGCTTGTGTATAGTAATGTTTAGACTTTTCTTAATTTTACTTTTTTCCCCAAAAAATATTTTCAAAATACCTTGTCAGTTATGTTAAATGACAGCCTAAATTAACTGAATCATTGTCAATAAAATCTAAATAACCCCTTACACTAACTGTATGGTTGCAACTGCTGGTGATTGTGTGTTATGGTGGTGGGTCTTAACCTTTAAACTTTCACTGTGATGTAGGCTAACTTTTCCTTACTCTCTAACCTAGCACAATCCCTTCTTGTGATGCATTGCTACGCTGTTCGTTCTGCATTTGGCCTAGACCCTTGCTTTGCTCTGTGTGCTATTGAGAGTAGCTGTAGTCCCACCACCCCTTAATGATGAAAATGTACTTTTATCCAGCCTGAACCGACAGAGGAAGACATAGAGAAGAACCCAGAGCTGAAGAAGCTGCAGATCTATGGTGCCGGGCCTAAGATGATGGGACTTGGACTGGTGGCGAGGGATAAAGGCATCAGGAAGAAGGGTAAGTGCATCATTTAACCAATGACACATACAGTTAAAGGGCTTTTAACATCTGGCTATTGTAGCATCGAGGAACCTCGAAATTCAGAAGCAACATTGCACCACAACAATTCATTTGATGCAGCTCAAGCAGTAAGTTGAGAATAAAGCATGTCCTCTGAGAACTTGTTTTTGGTTTAGATAAAACTGTCCAGTCATCTTGGAGCCCTGCACTGTAAAGATTTTACTGTCTGTGATAACGACCTTTGATTCTGAACACTCCATGCTCTCCTTTTCAGATGAGCTGCCTCAGACTGTTACCATCAAAGACAATGTGTCAGCTGCTCCTGGTGATACCTCAGTCAAAGCAGAGCCACTGGAGCCTCAAGAGAAGCAGAGTGAAGGGGGCACATCTAGTCCACAAATGCCTCCCCCGAGCGTCACAATTAAGACAGAAGTGAAGAAAGAAGAACCAGAGGAAGAGGATGCGAAAGACAACGACGAGGAAGAAGATGATACAAATAGACCTTGTACCAAAATGACGATGAGGCTTCGACGCAACCTCAACAATCCGCAATGTGTAAGTAGACCAAAGGATGCACCAAAGTTGCAGTCAGTTGAGTTCAACATAACAAAGTTGAGGAGAAAATGAAAGAAATTTGAGAAAGTTGGGCAACAACATCTTTTGAAACAGACTGTTATCCAATCCTGCCTAAAGTGATTTCAGTGCTTTTGTCCATGATAGTGACTTCCCCACAAATATAAGCCTTTGAATTGTATCTGTGCTAGAGCGGGTTAGCAGTGCTTCACCATCGCTCATCTGGCTTCACCCTCCAGAACCAATGCTTTCTACTTGTCACTGTTTTAAAGGTGGATTCTTTTGTGTGTCGAATGTGTGGTCGGGGAGATGATGATGAGAAACTCTTGCTGTGTGATGGCTGTGATGACAACTACCACACTTACTGTCTACTACCCCCACTCACTGATCCTCCCAAAGGCAACTGGCGATGTCCTAAGTGTGTGGCAGAGGTAAGTAAGAATGTTTAAAAGCATTTGTTGTGTCTGTAACATTCGCGACGTGCTTTCTTAGGTTTCTCCTAACCCACCACACGTCTTCCTGTTTTGATTTTTTCATTTTAAGGAATGCAAGAAGCCGGCAGAAGCGTTTGGCTTTGAACAAGCGACACGAGAGTACACTCTGCAGAGTTTTGGGGAAATGGCTGACGCCTTTAAAGCAGATTACTTCAACATGCCTGTTCATGTAAGCACACCTATTCATTACGAAGCATGGCTCGGCCCTTACTGGTGATATAATGAAAGACTAATCTGTAGCTTGTGTGTTTTTGTCCTTGTAGATGGTTCCCACTGAGCTTGTGGAGAGAGAGTTCTGGAGGTTAGTCAGTAGTATTGAGGAAGACGTGACTGTGGAGTACGGAGCGGACATACACTCCAAAGAGTTTGGCAGTGGCTTCCCAATGAACAATGGCAAGAGGAAGCTCACAAAGGAAGAGGAGGTATGTGCATTGTTGTTTTCTGTTGTAACCTCAACAGTTTTTATCAAATACAAAAATGCTTGAATCACAGTGCTGGATAGAGCGAGGTGCTTTAGATTATGTGCTACTCACGGAAAGAGTTTAATTCCACAAGTAAATTTTAAATACAGTATTATAATGTGGCTTCATGATTTACTACACTGACTTAATGACACAATGACTTTACCACACAATTTTTATTAGAGTACTAAAAGAGGATGAGAGAATAGTGAGTCTATGTGTAACATCATTGTCTGGTAGTTAATGCTGATTAGTCAGTGCTTGATTGAGGTGGTACGGTGAACATCAAAAGAATCGCAATGTCTCTTAAAAATGTAAGACAAATGATTTTTTATAGCAGCCTAATTCTGGGGTCTGCTTTGCGTGGCAACAAACAATTACTTGCATTATCAATCAATCAGTCAATTATTTTTTCAATTGATTGATCAACCATTTTGTCTCTGAAATGTCTAAAAATAGTGAATAATGCTCTTAACAATTTCTTGCAGCTTTAGGTGATATATTCATCTAGTTTTGTTTAATTTTCAGTCCAAAACAGAAATATATTAAGCTCACTATGATGTTTAACAAAAAAGCTTCAAATCCTCAGTGTCTCCTTTGAGAAACTGAAACCAGTACAAGCACAGCACAAGTTTTCTTTTCAACATAGTTTGGTTTCAAATAATATGTGAAGGATAGGAATCAGGAATCAGTAATCAGTCAATCAGCAAGATTGGAGTCAGAATCAATAAATCTAAACAAACCCGAAGCCCTAAAAATGAGCTTAGGCCATAAAAGCATAACTCTTGTTTCATGTGTAGAGTAAAACATTTCATCAAAAAATGATGGTTTTTGTTTTAATGTATCGAGAATGTGCATAAATAAGATACTCAGTTGAGATGGTACCTGTTATATGCTCATAATCATAGTCCAGTGGTCATTTTTAGCTCACCCTCTTTCCTATTTTGTCAGGAATATGCTCGCTGTGGCTGGAACTTGAATGTGATGCCTGTGCTGGAGCAGTCACTCCTGTGCCATATTAATGGAGACATCTCTGGGATGAAGGTGCCATGGCTTTACGTAGGCATGGTGTTCTCGGCTTTCTGCTGGCACATTGAGGATCACTGGAGCTACTCCATCAACTACTTGCACTGGTACACAATGCTTGTTATGTGTCTGCGTTGGCGTTGAATGTAGCAGGCTAAAATGATTTCAGTTTTTAATGTAGAGAATATAATGGTTAAGTGAAACAGTATTTTAAGATAGATAATGTAGCCTTTTCTCTGTGTTCTTCACCTCCCATGTATCGATCATCTTCAGGGGTGAACCCAAGACATGGTATGGAGTTCCCTCTGTGGCAGCTGAGCGACTTGAGGAGGTGATGAAGAAGCTGACGCCAGAGCTGTTTGAGTTTCAGCCCGACCTCCTGCACCAGCTAGTCACCATCATGAACCCCAACATCCTGATGGCTCACGGTGTCCCGGTCCGTCTCACAGAAACACACAAGCACACAGCAGAAATATGGTTTGTTAGAAAGTCTTCTCATCTCTGTTTCTTATTGGCAGGTTGTACGCACCAACCAGTGTGCTGGTGAGTTTGTCATCACCTTCCCCAGAGCCTACCACAGCGGCTTCAATCAGGGATATAACTTTGCTGAAGCTGTCAACTTCTGCACTGCAGATTGGGTATGTCTGTTTACACTCCGTCTCAAGCTATCATTTCACATCATTCACAGGACAGCATGATCAAGATCATCCCTCTCTCTCTCCCTCCTAGCTGCCTGCTGGCCGTTCCTGTATTGAGCATTACCGACGTCTAAGGAGGTATTGTGTATTCTCCCACGAGGAGCTCACCTGTAAAATGGCTGCCAGCCCAGAGAAACTTGATCTTAACCTGGCTGCAGCTACACATCGTGAAATGTTCATTATTGTTCAGGAGGAGAGGAAGCTGCGGAAGGGTCTGATGGAAAGGGTAAGACATAAATAGATCTTACTGAAACTTGATTGATGTTTTTCCATTTGTTAATTTTATCTGTGTAAGCGAATAATAGTTCAGTTTGGTCCCATGTCAAATTTGTCTGGTATTGTAGCATTCTTATGAAAATATGGAAAAACTCTGTTGTTAAATAAAGTAATGATAATGATAATATACATATTTAATAATAAATGTGTTGTGCCTGCAGGGCATTACTGAAGCGGAGCGTGAGGCATTCGAGCTGTTGCCTGATGATGAAAGGCAGTGTGATAAATGCAAGACCACGTGCTTCCTTTCTGCTCTGGCCTGCTCGAACTGCCCCGAGCGTCTGGTGTGTCTCTATCACACTCAGGATCTGTGCAACTGCCCCACTGAAAAACTCTACCTCAGGTATTCACCTCTTATGTAGATAATGTGTGTGCATGCTGTGGCATGAGTATGACTGGCCATAATATACCAGAGTGTTATTATCTGTCTAATTGAATCTATGTTAATCTTTCTTGTGAACCTGTTTTTTCACAGGTACAGATATACCCTGGATGAGTTGTTAGCCATGCTACACCGACTAAAGGTTCGGTCTGAGTCTTTTGATTCCTGGGCCAACAGAGTAAAAGAGGCACTTGAGCAAGAAGAGGGAAACAAGATAGGTGGGAAATCCCTTAAGCATTGTTTCAACATAAAGCTGCAATTTCAAAAAAACAAAAAACATGGCAAGACCAAATGGTTCTTGAATTGCAGGAATTGATGACCTGGAGATGCTGAAGATGGAAGCAGCTGAAAAAAAGTTTCCAGACAACGAACTTCTCCGCAAACTCAACACTGTTCTTAAAGACATAGAGCACTGCCAAAAGACAAGTACTGAACTCCTCAACAACGCAAAGACAAGGTAGGGTGATGAGCACAAAGTTAATGTTTCCACTGTCTGTTCAGTTACATGCACTTACATACTGCTGTCTTTCAGTGAAAGTAAGATGACTTTGGCAGAGCTGAAATCCATGGTAGAGATGATGCAAAACCTGCCATGTGTGATGAACCAGCTGGAGGAAGTGCAGGTGAGAATTTGTCACACTCATCAAACTAGATTGTATTTTCAGATTTTATGCCTGTAAAGCTGAGATTTGTAATTGTTTATAGTTACAAAATATGTTCATGTTAGAATATTCTGAGCTTTTAAGTTGAATATTTATTTAGTGCAGTTAAGGTTTACTTCTGTGCCTTGTGATTTTTAAGGCGGTTCTGCGAACAGTGGAGGATTTCCAGAGCCAGGCTAAAGAGCTGGTCAATGACAGGGACTGGAGGAGGGACTCTCCACCACCGGAGCAATTGCAGACACTATTGGAGCAGGGGGGCAAGCTGCCTGTCGTGGTGCCAGAGTGTAGTTTACTTCAGGGCCTAAAGGAGCAGGGCCACTGGCTGGCAGACGTGAGGCGCACCCTGGGAACAGAAGGAGGAGAGAGGCAGGAGGTGACGTTGGATGTGTTGAGGAACCTGATGGAGGCAGGCTGCAACGTGCCCCAGAGTGTGTCCGTAGAGACGGCCATGGCAGAGCTTCAGGAGCTGCTCACAATTGCAGAACGTTGGGAAGAGAAAGCACAGATCTGCCTAGAACAAAGGTAAAAGAGAGTCACACTATAAATTTGCGGCAAGGGTCTTTATCATTTCACAACCAGACTGTCCTGTTTCAAAGATGTTTTTCAAACTCGTTTCTTTGTCATGGGTTTGTTCTTCCAGGCAAAAGCACCCTCTCTCCACCCTCGAGGCAATAGTAAATGAGGCCCAGCTTATCCCAGTCAAGCTTCCCAACATCCTGGCTTTACAGGGTTGTCTCACACGGGCACGAGCCTGGGTAACAGACTTGGAGGAAATACAGGTAAAAAAAAAAAAAAAGAATCTGTGTCTTTTAGATTGGCCCATTGTTATCCTTCCCCCTCTGTGATGGTTTGACTTGTAATTAAACTGAAATACCTTGAACTGTAGAATATACTGTACCTCATATTGTTATATTATTATTCACTGTTTTGATGTAGAATGGGGAGCATTACCCGTGTCTGGATGACCTGGAGGGCCTGGTGGCTATTGGAAGGGACTTGCCAGTCTTCATGGAGGAGCTGAGGCAGCTGGAACTGCAGGTGGCCAGCGCTCACTCCTGGAGGGATAAGGCCAGCAAGACCTTCCTGAAGAAGAGCAGTCAGCACAGTCTGCTAGAGGTGTGCAACTTGGAGGACATGGGAAATAAAATGAAGCTTAAATAGATTGAATTTCTGTCAACATTTAACAACAATTTAAGTCATGTGTATGTGAATCAGTACAGCATTCCACTTGGTAAGGCAACCCTCATAAGAGCACAAATTTAACTCCAGTGTTGCTCTTGCAGGTTTTATGTCCGTGTGCTAAAAGGAGAGAGAGGCGAGATGGGACGGAGCTGTTGGATGATCCGTTAGATGATTCTGATACCAACACTCTGGGCCTTTCTGCTCAGGACCTGAGGGACCCTGCAGCTATTGTGAGTTTACTGAGCGTGTCTAAGATTTAGTTGTTTTTTTTTTATTGATGTGTACATTTTATTATTATTGAGTGAACCTTTTTTCCGTGCTTTTACTTTAGGTTATGGCGTTCAAAGAAGGAGAGCACCAGGAGAAGGAGGCACTACTGAGGTTACAGAAATTGAACATGTGTAAATCTGGACGTAATGCTGCGAGTTACAAGGAGGACAAGGAGAACGGGAGGTGGGACGACACCATGGAGACAGACACATCCAGCCACTCAGAGAACTCTGTAAAAGAGAACGGTAACAGTAACCACACCTGCACCACCCCTCCTCAGTCAGTGTGTGTGTGCGCTGGGCAGCCTCGTGCCCCTCAGCTCCGCTGCCATCTGTGTAAGGACTGGTTCCATGGTGGCTGTGTTCCCTTCCCCTCCCTGCTCCCCTCGTCTGGACCACCAGTTAACCCTCTCTGCTGGTGGGACTGGGACTCGCGCTTCTTGTGTCCGCGATGCCAGCGTTCACGACGCCCACGCCTGGAGACTATCCTGGCATTACTTGTAGCCCTGCAGAGGCTGCCAGTACGTCTGCCTGAAGGAGAGGCGCTGCAGTGTCTCACAGAGAGGGCCATCACCTGGCAGGGCCGAGCCAAAGAGGCGCTCGAGACGTCGGAGCTGCAGCAGACTCTTCAGAAGCTGCAGGAACTCAAAGAGACTCTCCATTGTGAAGCAGAGAAAGAAGAAGACATGGAAAAGGAGACCGAAGGGGGCTCTGTGATAGTTTTGTCAGACTCCGAGGGAGGGGAAGGAGAGGATGGAGTCATTGATCTGACCGAGGAGAATTCACCTAAGAAGAACTCCAAGGAAAGCAACGGCACTCAGGTTAACACCCGTTTCTTCTTCCTCTTTATTTTAATGTGAAACTAGATATAGACCACAAACGGCAAACTGTTTAAACTGACTGTTCAACCACATGTTCTGTCAGCTGCACTGATAATTTAATAATTACTACTTCAGACTTTCTTTATCATACTGTATCCACCTGTTTGTTTTATACAATGCTTGTTTGCCCACAGGCTGGATGTGAAAATGGCATCAGCAAGAAGTCAAATGTTACAGGTAAAACAGTGTGTTAATCTCAAAATAACCATAAATAATGGATGATATAATGCACTGTGTATCGCAGACACCAGTCCTGACAGCGTTTTCTCTGTCACAATTTTCAGGTGTGGGGTCTCTGCTGCCCCTGCTGCCTGTGCTAAAAGGTCATGTAGTGGAGATTTCCCCAGCCACCACGGTCCGGCTGGAGGAGCTACAGCTGGAAGGAGACCTGCTGGAGGTGTCCTTGGACCAGACACACATCATCCACAGAGTCCTCCAAGCTTCCTCTGTTCCACCCAGAGAAACTCTACACACACTCATTCAGGTCAGGAAAAGAAACTCCAGAATCCAAAACCACCATGTTTAAGCTAAGACACTTTCTTCCAACATGGTGTCGATGTATTCAAAGATAAACATAAAACATTTAACATTAATTTGAACAGTGGAATCTTAAAAAAAAAATATATCACTGAAAGCAAACCCTAAAAATTAACACATCAATGCACTTATATACAACAAAACACACTTACACTTACATTTTATACACTACACATTACACTGCCATATACTTGACATACTGAATAAGTCATATGCTGAATAGCAGGTTTATTATATAATTGATCAATCCGACATAACCTTCCAATGTCTGTGGAGAGTCCTTAATGGAAGAGTTTGACATTTTGGGAAATAAGCGTATTCTCTTTCTTAATGATATACTCATGTTTGTGTGGAAGATATGGAGCTACAACCAGCAAATCCTGTGGAACCACTACTTGTTTTGACCCATTTTGTACTGAATAAACAAAGACGATACAACACGACTGTAGCCTCATATGTAAGGGGCATATATGCTATTGATTTTGTTAAAAAAAAAAAGAAAAAAAGTTAACTATTCCATATTATATATGTTTTATATATTATAGTGAGATTCTCACAAATACGCATAGATTACGTTATTGTTAATGTCATACTGGGTTTTAGTATCCCAAATGCTTTTCTATCATTTCAAGAGTAACTGAAATGCTAACTGCTTGTACTTACATCAGGTTTCTGAAGAAGATATTAGTTGCTGTTTATTGGTATACTAAGTTTTGTTTACCTCAGCTGCTTCTCTCATGTCCTGGTCCTCTCTCTGTCTCTCTCAGATTGAGCTTGAAGAGCAGAGACGAACCAGCCGTGGCCGAGCCAAGGACTCCAAAAGGAAGAGAAAGAGCCACAGAGGTGGGAGTGGGGAAGGGGCAGGTGAAAGGTCACTGGACGCCTCAGAGTCAAAGAAAACCTGTCCCCTCAGCCACAGCCCCTCCCCTCACTTACCTGTCCAGACCCATCCAGAGGTGAGAAGTGTGATCTTTTCATTTTCTGGAAATAACTTTAATCTTTTGAATTTATTCAACATGAAGTATTCTGTTTCTCTTTTGACAGATTTTGTGATATAGTCAACGCTGGAGCTCTGTTGAAATGGATTAGTCGGAGGAATTGAGGGACAGAGCATTCTGTGCCAGAAAACAGTGTCAAGCTATAGAAAGATGCAGGACATCCCCCTCCCCCCCTGTACCCTACCTCCATTCTCATCCCTCATTGATGCATTCAGACACTAAAAGAGTGATGACTCTTCTTCTACACTCCACTGTCTCATCCTTAACTCAGACGTATTTTCATCCATCATCTTTTTCCAGACTCGCTGCCGCACCCATACTTTATTCTCCACCTCCCTTGGACCCATTTTCCCTGTGAACATATTAAGACTGTGTTGGACCGATGTGGGACTTACCGTAATAGGAGTGTCTATGGTCTAGAGTTGTCTCTGAGGTCAGTCAGTATGCTATGTTATCCCAACTGTATTAAATGCTAGTTCAACTGAAGCCTGTCTCGGCACCGGCAGTTGCAGTTTCACTTCACTTGAGCCCGCTGGTTGAAGTTGGATAAGCTATGGGTTACTTTAGACAGTTCTGTTTGGGCATGGATCCTGAAGCCGAGGTACAGCAGAAAGTTTCGACAGCTGGCCGTAGATAACAGCACCGTGGTTACACTTGTATTTTTTTAGTTGTATTGAATCTTGTGTTTGATGCTGTTTTGAGGGGATATGCATTTTGAATAAACTGAGTACATTTTGGGAAGTGTTAAAAGCAGGCATTAATGTTTTTGGTGCTACTTTCCCAAAATGGATAACTGTACCTCTTGGTTTTGTCTTTCTCCTCCCTTTCCTCCAATCGATGCGTTTTCTTTTTCTTTTTTCTTTTTTTCTTTTTTTCTTTTTTTTTTAAAAGCTCTTATCCTCTTGACTCCGTGTTTCATTCCTTTAGATTTGACCTGTTTTTCTTCCTCCCTCGTTCTCTCTCTCTCTCTTTGCAGATTAAGGTAACTTCACTGTAACTCACTTTGTCACAAATTATTTTGTTTTCTGGGTTCAAATTATATTATTATTATTATTATTATTATTATTATTGATATTGAGGACACACAGTTGTCGTGAGTTTATGTATAAACTTTTCATTTTACTGTTGCCTTTTGTTTCTTTTCACTCTTGTTAGAAAAATAAAGGTTTAGAATTGTTTAGGATATGTTGACTCATTATTTCTCCAGTTGAATTGTTAAAATCTTGACATACGGTACTAAAACTCTTTTCATGATCACAGCGTTTATTTAGAAAAGCTTTCACTGTAAAATGGCAGACACTGGACATCACAATATTGAACAAACAAGTACACCATGTTTTTTTTTCTCTATGCTATGAGCAGATTCATAGAAAGACATCCACAATTACAGTATGGTAAAGGCTTTTTAGTCTGTAAGAACATGGAGAAAAACAATTGGCCTCAATATCAAAACATGCATGTAAGCCAAATGAAAAGTCAGTTTTTGTTTATAAATCAGTCACCCCATTCTTGGCCATTATTGTCATTCTAGCTACTTGCTGGATAATTGTCCAGTGGCTTGTTCTATGACTGAAGTAAAAGGCGAAAAAACCTCTGAATCAAGTTTGGGAATGACGGGAAATGTATAGAAAAATCCACATTTAATGTAGCTTCAGGCCAAATTAAATATTTTTTGTTCAGCTAAGAATAATCTTTATTTGCAGTGAAATAGCCTTGTTCACAGTCAACACCGAAATCAGTTATATTGCATACTGACCAAAACTCATTGGTCTGAAAAAACGGAAATTTCTAACTGACAAGTGAAGAAAAAGGATTTGATATTTTGTCCCTTGAAACAATATCCAATGTGTTCTGTGCTCTGTATGATACGATGTGCCTTAGTTTCAAAAAGAAAAACAGAAAGCCCCTCAGTTACTCCGTGCTTCAGTGTTTGCTCTCTTAGCTACAGTATCTCAGTGTTTTTGTAACGCTTTGAAAATTGTGCTAAACAGTCAAGTCTGCCTGAGAGGAAGGCACCGCTCAGCTCCTCATTGTCAAAAAGCCTCTGTGGTCTGACAATGATGTTGCATTTCCTATGGCAAAACAAAGGAGCATTTGTACATGAGCGCAATAAGAATGAAGGAAATGTAGTAACTACATAAACTGGCACATAATGTTGCTTTGAAAATGTCCATACTCAAAAGTCCTTTATGGACACTAAATATACAGTTTTATGGCACAGAAGTGGCTTTTTCCCATAGTGTTTTCACAGCTCCATGTTTTTTAGCCCCACTTTTAATTTTCCTCAGTTCTGTCATTCACAAAAATGTAATGGAGGCCTGCAAAGACAACTTTTCAGTTGTGCACCATTTCACTAAGGGTTTAACAGCAGGTGGTGCAATTTCTCACAGCATCTGTAAGAAGACAGATCACAAATGGTGACATAATTGCTGCACTTTTGTAACCGTACTCCCTCTCAATGTGTTATTGTTTCCAAAATGCTAATGTTGTTTACATGTGAGAGGAAAAGCGTCATGAAAATAGATGGAAAGAGTCATCCTGACTCGTTTAGATCCAATCAACCACACAAATTTTAAGAGGAATGTGCTGTATTTCAAATGTACTGTGGTATATTTCTGAAATTTATGACTTTTGTAAATCTGAGTTTGGGATTATGGAATGCATCTTCAATGTGACAAAATTGTATTGCACTGACTGTTACTGGACACAAACCCTGGCAACCTCAGTCATAAGCTTTTCTTCAATCTAAACATTTCAGGCTTGGGCACAAGGTATGCTACTTTAAATTTCCATGGGCTTTGTGTTGCTGCATCCCTGCAGACCAATATTTGTGCCAAGGTGTACTGAAGGAAACTGTTCATCTAATAGGCTCTATCAAGACATTTTGGCACTTTCTTATCTCTGCCTAACTCTCTGCCTCTCTCCCTCCCATTTTATCTCAGACTGTGGTGACAGATAGCAGAGGGTTATAGACTTTCTTCCCATCAGCAGACCTGGTCCCATGAGCCAGTAGCTCCTGTATAGTGATCCAGTTATCCAGGATTCTGCGACTGCGCTTCTTCATGCTCCTGCGGTGGCAAAGCTCCAGGATGGAGGTGGATTCTTGCTGGTGTGTCATCCCCTGCTGTCCTCCACCACCACCACCGCCACTGCTGCTGCCCTGGTCCTTCTCGCGCTCTCTCAGACAGTCGAGACGGCTCTGCATCATGAACTCCCTGCGCCGCCGCTGCTCGCGAGCCTTCAGCAGCTGCTGCTTGCGCTCTTCTTTGCTCCAGTAACGGCCCATCTTCATTTCACTCACAGCATCATCATCTGTTGTCATGCCACTGCGCTCTTCTCTGATCTTCATGGCACGCGCCTTCAGGAGGCGATCCCTCACGGGCCGTTTGGCCACGTAGCGTGAGCCGTCACTGCGGATCTTCACCTTCCACTCCATACGAGGGGAGGCAGGCAGCAGTGAGACGGGTAAGGGTAACGCACCTGGGGCCTGGGTAACATCTTTACATGTACTTCCCAAGCTCATCGGGCTGGCGTCGCCTCCAGGCTCCGTGCTGCCCTCTCTGGGAGTCTCTCTGAGACCACCAAGCTGCTCAGAGGTGGAGGGAGATCTCAGCTGCATGCAGCTCAGGTAGCGATGAGGCGGCTTTGTGTCAGTTTGACGACGGGACAGGTAAGGGCTGTTTTCTGCACTGCGTCCACCAGACCGCTCCGCTGTCCCATTGGCTTTGGGGTTACGTCTCATCCCTCCATCTGAGCCCCTCCTGGTTCCTCCATCCCGGGACAGGGACCTAACTTTAGCTCCAGGGCTGGATGTCTTTGCCTCGGCTGCTTTTCTGTGAGTGTGAGAGTAGGGTTGGTTTAAGTTTTCTTGTACCCCATCCCCTCTTTCGGCCCGGGGTCCTCTCTCTCTCTGCCTAGTGGAAGTTGGAAGCTGCATACCTGCTGAACACAGAGACTCTCCTCCCTCCAGACTCTGTGTAGAGGGTGAGGGATACTGTTCATTGACCAAAGGCGTGCTTCTGCAACTTTCACCTCCAGTGTTGTAGGCACTCGTACTGTCTTTATCTGAGCGCTCCCTCTCTGGAAGCTCATTGATATCTGACAGAGCGTGGTGACAGGACTCCTCACTGACCAAAGTACCACTAATGTCCAAGCGTCCAGCTCCAACTCCAGCTCCTGCACTTGCTCCGTTCTTGTCCTCTAGAGGCCAAGCCTTCAGACAACGCTCCCTCAGCTGCTGCATCTTCTGCGCCCTCAGTATGTTACGGCACTTGAACTCCAAGTGGCGCAATTCCTCCTCCAGAAGGGCCATCTCATGCTGCGTCAGGCTCTCATTCCTATTCACATCCAGTGGGACACCCCCTTCCTCTTGTGCTGGCCCCTGGCCTCCCAGTAGCAGCAGACCGTTACTGTTCTTCTCATAGTAACACTTGATTTCCAGGAGCTCTTTGTACCTCTCACACTCCTCCTCGGTCAGCCCAGGCATCATCATCCTCACAGGATCTGCCATGTAGGCCCTCTCCAGTCGCTCCATCTGTTCCAGCCCTCCCCCATTAACACAGTCCAGCCCATAGAGGGAGTCAGTACTGAACTGGAGGTCCTGGGAGTGCAGCAAGGGTGGAGTGTCCCCTCTACCAGACAAAAACTTGCGCATGCTGCCAGGTGTATTGGTGGCGTTTGTATTGGAGGCACTAGTGTGGTCGTCTCCCAGGAGGTCATGTTCTGATGACTCTTCATAGCGCGTGCTTTCATCTGTCCGGCCCACCCCACTGTCCAGCTCCTGGCTGTTGCTCAGTACTGTCTGGAGCAAATCAGGTGAGTCCCGGCTCATTGAGCGACCATGACAGCCTAGTGCACCTCCACTGGCGACACTGCCAGGTCCAGCACCCAGGAATGAGGCACTGTTCCTCACTCTGTGGCTGTTAGGCAGATGGACAGCGTTGTCCAGTGGCTCCAGGTCCAGCTCATCTGGATCCAGCTGGTTGTCATTCTGACAGGTAAGGGTGACATTGCAGTTCATTGTTGAAGAGACAAATAAAAGACAAAGAGATTAGAATAGAATAGTATTAGTATTTGCTATACATATAACAGTTTATGTTAACATAACAGTTTTTTTGTAGGTTTAAACTCGCATTTACGGATTTGGCCACTTGGGGGCAGGCATGGACGGACTAATGAACAGGCTAATTGGACACATTGTGCTCCTGGTCACCTGAGGAATATAATTCCAATATTCACTGTCATTTTAACTCTGCTTTGGTCTTCACCACCTCTTGAGGAAACTATCTGGCTCTTTAGCTGCTAAATGTTCCACCATGTTCAACAGCTAGTCGCTAACTTCGTCTGCCGGCCAGCTGGTGCTGTGCAGGTAAAATACAATGGGGATTTAGAGCTGGCTGCTGTGTCTGCAAACAATGCTGATGAGAGCAGTGAGGGTGAACAAAACTAGTAAAGTTGCAGGCTGGAAAACAATAAATAATGAGCTGAATGACACTAAGAAGCTGTAACGCGCCAAGGGGAACTACCAAATTAGACTAATTGATTGACTATATTGTCCACCTCAGTGGAAATTTGTCTATGGCTTCTCCCAAAGTACAGTAAAAATACATACACTCTGCATTACACAATACACCATTAAAAACATACAATATGTACAACATCCAACAGTGCAAATAAGTAGGTAGCAGCAGAGTGATTTCATAAATACCAGACAGGACAAGTGTTCCCTGATACAGTCATTTTGTATTCAATACCTTTATGGCAAAAGGAATAAAAGACTCGTATATGTTTCAGCTGGCCATTGGGATCCAGTGGCTGGCCCTTTGCTTAATCACTGTGGGTTCAACGCGTTCACATTAAACCAGGTCATTTGTTCCATTGTTAGTGTAAAACCACTGATTACAGCAGTTTCAATGTTGTCTGCAGGACATTTCTACACTGTAAGTAAAGAGCAGTATTCCTTTCTGTCACTAGATGGAGTCAGAGCAGTGTGAGATTTTAACACCATTTTATGACTGCAATAGTTTTTAGTTTTCATTGAATGAAATGTCCATGAAATAAAATAACAACTTGGATCCAACAGTGGCACATCTAAACATGATCTACCTGATGGTAAGAAGATGAGTTAGATAGTTTTTGTCCATGCAGATGGATCCAACTATTAGAGATGAATAGTGCTTGATATTTCATGAGAACTGTTGTTGTATCTAATCTATTTACTTTGCTGTTTTGATTGGCATCCACTCAGAAGATGATCAAATATCATGCAAATACTTGTGCCCATAATTAGTAAACAATTCACTCCTCCGAGCGCAGTTTATCTTGCCTAATTGGTTTGATTCAAATGTGGACTGTCTGCAGACTGCAAGATGAAGTATTGATTATCTTCATCTTCATTCTTATTCTTTAACAACCCCTTCAGCTCTCTCTCTTTCTCTCCCAAGACAACAGATCAAGCTTTAATCTCTGCTTGTGCATTTCCCTCTGATGACTCTCCGGTCTGCCCTCTCTCACTTGAATCTTAATGTGGGACCATGGCTTAGCAATATAAATCTTTCCAGCCTCTCACAGGTACTACTTGTGCTCATCTCTCCAAATACAAGGACATATTTAAACACAGGAGAGGTTATTTGTGTGTGTGTGTGTGTGTGTGTGTGTGTGTGTGTGTGTGTGTGTGTGTGTGTGTGTGTGTGTGTGCATGTGCGTGTGCGTGTCTTTGACTTGGACCATTTTAATGAGTGCCTTTTAAATCTGCCCTCTAGCTCTATACAAATGCAGCCAGCATACAGATTCTTTGTATTCACACACACGCTCTGTGTGTGTGTGTGTGTGTGTGTGTCTCCATCTGCAGCACATTTTTATAACCACATGCAATGAAAATCCATTTTGTTGGGTCAAGTTGTGTGTTTACAAGTAATTTGGCAGAGGTGTGTTATTGAGGGGCGTCTGGTGTGTGTTACAATGCCCTCATATCTGCAGGAAGAGTGACCTTGGGGGAAACAAAACGGTGCCACATTAGCACTGTGAGTACAAGCACTATTTGTCTTCATGTTATCTGTGTTCTCATCATGTTTCTGCACCTCTCTGCTTTTCTGCCTCCTTACACAAGTCAGCTTGCAGGATGGGACAAAGCAGAGAACCATGTTCTTTCTCATGTCCCCAATTTCTTTTCTGTCTGTTTTGTTCTTGTGTCTTTAAATGGTAATATGGAGTACTAGCCTGATACATCCAGAAATGTAAAACAATTCCTTTCTATATATAAAGGGAGATAAAGGGAGAAGAATGTTTTTTTGTGTGTGTTTTTTTTTAGGTCAGTATTCTGACTGAGCGTTGCAGTGCTCCCTGAAGACTGCATATCCAATTTCCTCACCTCTATCTCGGGCCGTGCAAGGAGCAGGGAGACATTAGTGCTGTCCTCTCTGGTGAGAATAGCTACCGCCTCCTCTCTGTCCTGGATGTCCACTCCATTTATCTGACAGAGAAAGAAAAGAATAAAATTGAGCTAATGTCAGATAATGTAAGACCCTTTTCCACAAACGCTAGATTCAATTAAATCACTCAGTTGAGGAAATGGTTTTTCTTTAGAATTAAACACTGCAAAAAAAAAATCTCTCTTTAGCGTAAAAGCATGGGTAATGATATTCAACCTCTTATGAAAGCATTCAGAATAAATGCTGCACTATGAGCAATTTCCTTTAATAACGCTGCATTAAAAGTGACGTGACTCCAGCTCTATTGTGGGTCATGGGTTATCTAAGAGAGTTTAATGCATTACATAACTGGACAAAAAGTTGAAAAAAAAAATGGTATAAAAAGTGGTTTGTTGGTTTAAATGTTGTCGTGAAGAGATAGACAACCCTGTAGTAGAGATAATAATGTTTTCATTATAATGCTCCAGTATACTATTGAGGAAAGCTGCACCTGTAGTATTCTGTCTCCCTTGCGGATGCGGCCATCTATTGCAGCAATACTGTTTGGGTTCACCTGTGGGGGAGAAAAGAAGGAGGATTTGTTTTCGGAGTGGGAAGAAATGGGAAGGATTTATTGAAAATCTGATTTCATAACACCGTCTTCACCTCTCCTACATATATTCCCAGGTCCTCCTCATCATCGGTTCTGTAACACACTGTCAGCCCGAGTTTATCCTGCTGACGAGACTTGTACAACTCCACCTCCTAGTGCAGTTAGAGAAAAGTTAGAGGCTGTCAGACAGAGAGCGGCGGGGCAGCTTTCTGTAACAGCGTCTGAGTAGCTAATGGGCTCTCACCTCATACTCCAGCTCATCCTGCCTGTCCACTTCATGCTGAGTGATATCGAAGTAGTCAGTGGGGTCATAGTATACAGGCTCTATAAAGCTGAGGATGAGAATATTCAGGATGTAATATTTCCAGTAATTGAGGCAGTTAAAAAACTTCAGATGTGTGAACAGAATGAAATGGACTAGAACCAAAACGGCAGATGAATTCTGGTCTGACAGTTGGACATGCTGCAGAGGCCTATTATTCTACGCCCACTCACAGTTCATTGAGTAGATATGGCTCCAGTAGCGGTGGTAGTGGAGGGGACGGCGGAGGGTCGGGCGGGGGTGGAGCTCCACAGGGATGCTGGCTGCTCTTACCCAGAGTCAACATATGCTGGAAGCTGATGTCTGTTTGGGTGCAGCTGTCTACACAGTCGGCCATGCCCATGGTCACTGGCACTAATCCTCCAGGAGCCCCTGCTAGGCCCGCCCGTCTGCGGGACCCCCGCCTCAGTATGTTGGACAGCACGGGGTCCCGTATGTCCAGGGTGGGATCCCCGGAAAGGCGGGACAGCTCCTTCCCATTCACCTGGAAAACCAAAAATTAGTCAAGATCAAACGGTGGGGTAACGGGGCGGAAGAGAAGGAGAGTAAATTGAATGAAGGGGGAAATCGGTTCAAGGAGAAAGATGCTACAAAACTACCACATCGAGTTTCACCTACATGATACAGAGAAGCTGCAAAATACCTCAGAAATAGACAGAGATTTGGAAAATGGGCAGCAACTGAGTTTCATGTAGTGAAAGGTGAACTAGAAAGATGCTGACATGAATAACGAGGAGAGGAAGATAGGAGGATCGACGGACAGGACACACATCAGCAGTTTTATCAGACAGACAAGGTTAGTTAAACACAGGGAACAGGAAAGGGGGACTACAGCTACACACCTAAAATAAAGAGGGACTGAGGTCAAGTTAGTTAAATTAAAATGAGAAAAAAGAACAGTTCAGCAGACATATATGTGTTTAAACTATCACAGGGCTGATGGTGTTTCTACAGGAACACAGAAACTAAAAAAGAAAAGGTTTATATAAAAGATTTGAGACACCACATCACATGAAGCAGCAGAGCAAAGAGCTGTATACTAAAACCTTTAATCGACCATCAGCATCGAAAGAGCACAGCATGTTGCTTATATGACCCTTCTGTGGAGAGAAGGAAAGAGGAAGAAAGCAGGGAAATGGCGGCATTAGAAAGTAATTACAACTGTGAGTGGTTGGAAAACATTAAGAGGTCGTTGGGAACCTTTTTTTTATAAAGGAAAGTACCAAGAGGAAAGAAGAAAGCACAAATTCAAGTTAATGGTCACACAAATGAAAATGAGTTTCCTTTGTACATTAGTTTTGTACGCTCATGTCCTCCTGAGCACTCATCTTTCTTTTTGTGTGAATCAGAAGTGGGTCCTCTCTGCAAATATATTTAAATGATAAAACTAATCAATATTCTGGAGAAGCTGGTTTCATTGTGCCGTCTTTACTGAGTGAAGCAGGGGGAGCGTCACTCAAAACGATTGTAATATAATTTGTTCTGGGGCCTCAAGATTTCAGTCCTTTTGATTGGCAGAAATAAAACATTTCTAGCTGAGACATATTTGATTTTTTTCCCTCAGCGTTCCCTTCAACTCTCTGTGGACACGGACAGTTCGTTTAAATAGTTCTGACAGATACAGAATAAATAGCTCTCATATATACAATATGTATCACCAATCCTTTAATGACTCTCTGCTGTTGTTGAAGTCAAAAAATCGTGTAGCTTATGAATCATTTCACATTTTTCCTCTAATCATCAGCAAGTCAATTTTTTTCTTTTTTGGATTTACTATGACAGGGACAGCGAGAGAGAGACTGGAAAGTTATGGAGGAAAGAGGGGATGGCATGCTGCAAAGGGCCTGAGTCGAATCGAGCCCACATGGTATGCGCTCTACCAGGTGAGCCACTGGGCACCCCCAAGCAAATCAAATTTTAAATTGAATACTTTGGTTGGCTTTAGCACCAGTGGGTGCATCTCATTGGCATAGATTAGTTAATGTTTTCTAAATTCAGAAGAAAAAAAAAAATGGGTTAAAATGTTCATCATGCAGACTAAATATTTTGTGCTTCCTGTTGATTATCTTTGGGGATTCTGAAAATATCTTTGTTTAACATTGCTGGATGATTATCCTTCAGGCAAACTCATTTATCTCTCTGACCTGAATGTAGGCCTGTGCTAATGTTAATAAATGAGAGGCACAAACCAGGGCTGGGTTGTTAATTAGCAAATGCCAGTATTCTAGTAAGCATTACCCCTGCTAAACATTAGCATGTTAGCATTGTCATTGGGACCGTGTTAGCGTTTAGCTCAAAGCACTGCTGTGGCTGTGCTGTTCAACATTGTATTCAGAACCATTCTTTTACATTTCTTACGCATTTTTTAAATAGTCCAGTGTTTCTGCAACGTCCACCAAGTTGCGTTTAAGACTTTTTACGACCTGATGTTGTTTATGTGCCAGTGAGAATCACAGCCAGTTACTGAGCCAGACAGCCTTTGTAGAGTCTCATTCAGTTGCTGACCTTGGCTGTCTGCGACTCTCCACATCTTCACCACCGTGCTTCGTTCTCCCACTCCCTCTCTCGTCTCTTGTCCCCTTCCAGTAATTGCATGTCAAATCAATGTTCCCCTGTGCAGCCAACCACAAAAACTTTCTTGCCACATTCAGCCCCTGTCTACCCCCCACCATCCTTTTTTTTTATTTGGTTCTCTCTCATGCTGCTGTAGCACCATCACAACTGCCCCTCTAGTCTATCTTTCCTCCTTTGTCATTGTGTTTCCATGCTCACATTCATTTCCCTCTCTGTTCTCTAACCCTCTCTCCACCCGTGCTCACTCTTGCTTTCTCTCCCTTTCTCTCTCTCTCTCTCTCTCTCTCCTGTTTTCTCCAGACTCTGGCTTTCTTTCGCTTGTGCTGCCTCAGCAGTTCTGTCTGCTCTGTCCCTTCCCTGGAGATGAAAACTCACACTCCTCTGTTTCCATCTATTTCAGCCCGTCCATCTCCTCGTGTGTGCCTGTCCCCCCTCACACTAATGTTCCTTCATCAATCCTGCTGTCTCCCTCTTAATGAGCCTCTTCACTTGGAGACAAATAAGATGCTTCCTCTCTACATGGCCTGTTGGTGATGAAGGAATTAATCCATTGTAGTTTGCATGTTAGATTAGAGAAAAATGCACCTTGACATTCCTCACTAAAGTGCATTTTTATTTCAGCGCTGTGTGCTCATGGCCAAACTCGGCAGGATCAGAGAGGGGCTTATAGGAAGCTGCTCCATGGTCGTGAGTGACAGGTATGAATACTGAAGGGGGGGGGGGCTTCTCATTCATTATCAATGAGAGGTGCTGAGATTGCTTTGAAGACGACTTCATGCAGGGTAATGGTTGTTGTGCATTAGGCAGTTCTTCGCCTCTGACTTGATGGAGAATCAATTACACTCTTACATGTGCTGTTCTCTATTATCTCTGGGTTAGTAGGTCATTACATACAGCTGCTGTTTATAAGCTGCACAAACTATGCAAATAATGATGCCATGTGCACACCCAATCCCCAGACTCCATCCTTATTCTGTATATTTGTGTTGAAAATTAGAGTTGATATTCAGAAAAAAAAAAATAGCAAAGCATCCAGATTCACAGCAGGGAGTGGGCGGTGGTGGTGTCGGTGGCTGCGGAGCTGAGGGTGGGGATGGGGGGGAAAATGTGGGTAGAGATGAAAGAGAAGCAAAAAGTTCAAAGTGTCGAGAGAGAGACACGGAAGGAGTGCACGGGGAAAGAAGAGAATGGGAGGTGAAGAGGGGGTAATGATGCAGAGAGAAATGTAGAAAACAAGCTTTCAAGGAATGTAATGCAAATGTAACTAGGGAGTGAGCCTGGCTCTGGGTTCAGCACTTGCGTGTAAACATAAACACAATGGAAGCTGATGTGGAATTTAACTGGTTGAGGCATAATTAGTTTTTATCTGAAAGCCCTTTAAAGAGCAAATTAATCTCATGTGCTGTACAACAGGCTGAGATGGAAAAAAAAAAAAAAAAAGCGGGGGAAGGAGACGACTAACTCCACAATAATAGGCTGCACATTATATGAAAAAACACACAAACATTCAGAGTGAAGTTCTCCCTTATGATAAATCTTTTCCTCCCAGTATCCCAGGGTTTTTGCTCAAGCTTACATTTTGTTCATGCAGAAGCTCCTGCGTGACCGTTACCTGCCCCCCAAACATATTGAATTCCACTTGTTCGGTAATTGATTTTTCTCATCTCCCATGCTTTGAAGGCTGGAGCAGTCGCCTCCTCAGAAAATCAATTAATCTGGAGACGGAGTTGACCTACTCCGGCTGTAACCCCTGTTGTTTGATATCAGCGATCTCATTTAAATATACAAGCCTATTATAAAGTGGGAAGATATTGCTTTAAATAGCAAAAATTCTTTGAAATGATGGTGGTGAAGCTAACAAATCTCAGTGGGAGTATGGAGAATATAAATATGGATAATTTGGCAATACATTCATTCATATGGCCAGAATTGTTGTGGTGGTGATGGAAGAACAGCGAGGAGGTCTGAGAGAGCGCATGTGAAAGATTATAAAATTAAAGTGTAGAACACTTCACTGATTCTCAGAGGGAAATGGCAACATGTCAAAGGCTATATGACCTTACAATAACACCCTCCACCCTCTTTTTTTCCATCACCCCTCTGCTATTAAATGAAAGATGAGGGTGACATCCTCTCCATCAGTAACCTTTCTGTCTCATCTCCATGTCAGTCACATGCATCAGAACTCTGCAGGTGGGAAAGATCACGTACCCAACTGACTCACACACACACACACACACACACACACACACACACACACACACACACACACACACACACCAGCCTGCGCTTCACCTGAGAAAACAGACACACCCTTGACATAAAAAGAAGCTGACATGCCAAAAGGTAATGAGCAGTCTGTCAGCTGACCTAATTAACCAGCGTTAATTGTTTCTTTTTTGCACCATTTGAAATGAAGTGAAACAGAACACAGAAACCCCCCCCATTCAGAATTTACAAGCCCTGTGTTAACATTGTTAAGTGCTTTATCACACACTGTAATGTAAGTCTAAGCAGATATAATGTCTTTTTAAGTGTATATTGATGAGCAGCTTTAACTCTTCCTGTGAAGCATCCATAATCAGATGCAGGTAAACAGATAAATAACGACTTTAAAATCTAACGCAGTTTTACAACATATGTCTTCATAAGAGAAGTTAAAACTATTGAAAATATTGCACAATAGCAAATTTAAAATGTCTTTACATCTACTTATAACTACATTGTGGTGAGCTGTTAATGTATGTATTGACTGCGTCTTGATGCTAAATACAGGGAGTTAATAGGGAAGAAAGAGCAAAGGGGGAAACAATATTTGGGAACATTATTATATCAGCAAGCAGTGACAGAATGCAAATACTGGAGAGTGGACAAAATAACAGGAACAGATGACATTATAATGCAGTCTAATGCAGTAAAATAGCCCTGCAATACATGATGAAATTTACATAGTAATGTGCAGTGCAGACAACAGGTTCTGTTACACCACATCAGGTGTTTCTTTTATTTTGTCCACCTCTGTGTGGGTGTGTGTGTGTGTTCACGTGTCTGTCATTCACACACACTCGTCCAGCTAACATCAGCTGGTCATTGTTTTATGTGGATCCTCATCTTTTTTTCTTTTTTTTTTTTTTTGCCTCTTGTGACTGTCAGCGTGTTTCTTCATGTCATTGTGAATAAAAGCACATTAGGTTTTGTTTAATGACGACGGTTGCCATGGAAACAGCCTCCTGCTTTACAGTGACAGGGGAGAGAAAAAGAAGGGAGCGGCTGAAGGGCTAAGGGGGGGGGCTTAGGTTTACTGTGTGTGTGTGTGTGTGTGTGTGTGTGTGTGTGTGTGTGTGTGTGTATGTGGAAGGGGGGGGTCAGGTATTCTGTGAAAAGCATGTAAAATGCAATAACTTGCTCAAAATGATTCGCGCACAGAGTCACAGCGTACGAGCAACAATGTGCCTTTTTAATTCAGGCCTATAGGAGGCAAAATTGATCAGAAACATGCCAATGGGTGTGTACCAACCACCAGCGTGGAGCGTATGTGAAGCAGAGGCCCGATGTATAATGCATGAGTTTTATTCCTTTGGCAAGAGAGGCAAGTGTTTTGATATAGTCAAATTTAACAGCCGGGTTTTCCTGCCTGATGTTGCTGTAAGCTGTTTAATGCTGTATTTATTGTCTAAAGGCAGACACAGTTAGTAGACTGAATCTAATTTGAAGGTTTAATTATACATGTTAGTTAAGATAAAAAGCTCAAAGCTGCAAACCTCTGAAGGGAAAATACACAGCCTGGAAAGCCACAAAATGTGACGGGAAACGTAATTATGTCCTTTTTTATGATGATTTTTTTTATGATTGGGGCACCTCCATCTTTTGCTTGGCATGATCTTTGGATTAATCAGCCATCTGCACAGCAAGAATTGTTGTGTTTGTAATCATTACATGTGATAACTGAGATTGAATCTCATGGACAAAACAACATGTTGTCTGTGATTACCTCTCGGCTGCCTTCAGTATTTTGGATCTTTTGCTTTATACATTTCTCACTTCTTTTGCGGTTTCACAGATACCAGCTCATGCTTCATATATGAGACCTCCAGGTTTTCAGCGAATATACCCTCATTACAGTGCACTAGTCAACGTGTCTCACAGCCAAGGGCTCTGGCTCTGGTTCAGTACTCCATCTGCGTTTGTTCTCTCTGTCTCATGCTTCTCTGCTCACAGGCAGCAACGTCGTTTCAGGCTTACCAGACCACAATATATGCAGACTTGCTGCTCCACCACCCCCATAGTATCTGATCCACTATTCTACACAGCTACTACGGCTTTGCGTACAACATGACACCTCCTCTGCATGCTTAAAATCATGCAACATGCATCTCCTCCCTGTCACTGTTCACTCCACTCATGGGCACACCCGTCTGGAAAGCATGTGCAGGTAGCGTCTGACGAGCTGAAAGTGCTTCTGGGATGACAGACTTCTAGGGACGCAACCTTCAGGCGTAGTTGACCTCGCATCGCCCCGATCAGTGGAATTATTTCATTTCCACTTTAAAAAGATTTTGACCTGCATGCAGTCAGTGTCATTACTGCTGACCCCTGTTAGATAAGGTCACTGATTATGGAATTACGGCCCTGCTCTGGTTTTATGATCACCTCCCAGACGGCACACACACACCGACTCGCTCCTCGTCTTCATGCTCTCAACCTCAGATATTTGGGAAGCCATTCAAGCCTTTCTATTCACCCGTGCTCAGCGAAGCGCTCAAGTCAATTACCTCTGATATCGGAGGGCAAACAGCAGAAAGAAAAAGACTGAAAGAAAGAAAAACAGTCTGACTTTCCCTCCATCTTTCATTCTCCTACTTTGATTTCCCAGCTCGACTCATTACAGTGCCTCTATTTGGGCTCGGTCTCTCTCTCCATGTTTTCCTCTCTCTCTCTCTCTCTCTCTCTCTCTTGGCATCGCCTCTGGCACCAGATGCAGCCCAGTTAACTGGCCCGGACCCCAACTCCAACATGCAACAGAGACCCAGCTGTGGCTTCTGGTGCCACAGATACTAAAAGTGTTGCATTGCATGCCCATGAGTGCTGATCATTTCTCATGCTTAGTAAGCATGGGACTTATTTCGGTCACCGCGTGTATCATCAGAGTTACCGAGCTGGAGCTTCCTTTAGGCACTGCACAGCCAGATGAGCTTACTCACATACAGTCTGTGGTCCCAGTTGGCAGGTGGTACTGAGGCTGTAACCGTGGCAACCCCTCTCTCCCATAACACTTTAGCCCAGCTATAACAACTCATCCATCCTGCTGCCTCTGTGGCTCTGCACCACTCTACTTTTCTCCATGCCAGCATATCTCTCAATCTTATGCAATGTAGCTCAGCTCTCTTCTCTCTGATCATAATCATCATAATCACCGTGAAGTATCATTATCATAAGTACCGATATTATCATCACTAAATGACTATTTCGATACAGCAATTTATAGCCCTGTAGTACTAGGTTGATTTATTTGTGTAAAATCCGCACAAACAGGAACAAATCTGGTAAAAAAAATTTGCAGAGGTCAGATGTGTCACATGATCCGGAGCTTATATCAAACCCATCAGTCGCTTTTCATGCATTCACTGGTTTGATTACCTTCATTAATTTTATTAATTGCTCTATATAATATTATGATCATATTTTAATTAACATGTTATTATATTATGTACTAATGTTTTACTTTAACTACTCATAAATTAACTGATGATGTATTTTTTTGGCCTTCCCTGTGTAAATAAAGGTTTGAATGAATTTACATTCATATCTATATAAATATAGAAATAACTGTGGTTGATTAATGCAAAATTCATTTGAGAGTAAAAACTGGTTATTAGGAATTTCATATGTGAATGATTTGGGCTAAATGAGTGTGTCAGCATGATGAGACTCTCTTAATTTGTCCTGCAGACGGAAGCATGTGCATTATCGTGAGGAGTGTTTTGAATTTGAGTCATTCAGCAGCATCACTGTAAGAAAGGAAAGTTAAGTGAGAGTGGCAAGGGATACTTTAAGGAGAGGACACAAAGAGATGCTATTGCCTGAAGACTCAAAAGACAGAAATGAAAACAACTCAGACAGAGCGACAGCGAGGGAGAGCAAGAGAGAGAAAGAGAGGAGACTGGAGACTGAGCGCTCACCTGGAACATGACCCTGTATTGTTCCTCAGGCTTTTGGACAACACACATGTTGCACCCCATTGTGATTTTTGACACGGTGGTGGGCCGTGCTGGTCCAAAGTACTGCTCCAGATGACCAGTTCTCACAGCAGGACTCTCTCTATCAGGGTCTTTGTCTGTGGCAGTGGGAGAGCCCCACCCTCATTCGCGGGGGTTGTGGTATATTACACTTCTCTTCCTTAGAGTAACACACAACACATCCCTGCCAGCGACGGATACACTGTTTAATTGGCTGTGTCACTCTTCCTCTCTTCTTCTTCTTCTTCTTCTTCTTCTTCTTCTTCTCCTTCTTCACAATTCAAGTGTTATAATCCAGAGCACATTTAAAAGTGGAGATAATTTCAGAGCTGCAAGCCCACCTGTTTGTTTCTCTCTCCATTGCAGGCAACGAATTGTGCTTGTTGAAGTTCATGTGCTGTTGTGCATCATCCAGTTTCACCTCAGTCTCATCTTTGGACTGTTGGATAACAGGAAGAACTGCCAACTGGATCTAGAGAAAAGATGTGCTGTAAGAGTCCTGCTGGCTTGTGCTTGTGTCATTAAAAAGATTAGGCAGTTGTTTCAGACAAATCAGTGTTTATCTGGTGACTTGTCAAAAAGGATTAAACAGTATACTTGCTGTGCCCGGCCTTGTTTTGTTCTCTTATGTTGAAAACTGCAGGGTAGAGCAGGTTTTTTCCCGGCAGAAGTCTCGCTGTACTCCCCAACGCTGTTCCTGAGTGTTTTACTTACACTTTCAGCGATGCCCTTTGAACAAGTTAGCTGCAAACAATGCAGCTCTCAAAGAACTTGCCTCAGTCCTCTTTTCACTCCTGCTTTCTTCACTCCCACACGAGCTTCCCACCTACTGAGCTCTGCTTTTCTACGATCGCTGAAGGATTTCTGAGTGTGTTCGCTGAGATAACTTCTCCTCCAGGAAGCCCTGTCAGGACTCTCCTCACCTGCTCTCGCCCTCCACTTCAGGATCAACGCATTGTTAAAAGTATTTCCTAATTTAACTTGCCGAGTGGGGAAGTGGGACAGGTTGGGTGGTGCAACGTGGTGCCCATTACACCATTAGGTATAGGATCTATAAGCCCTTGCTGTGCAGCTGAGATAAGCTGTGTGCCAGGGACACAAACCCAAAAAACACCTGCAAACACATCAAGACGGGCGACATCACATGCTCCTTTCAACAACAAGCCTTACTACACACACAACCTGTCAAACTTCCTGTAACTGTCAGCAGAACCGCCATCAAGTCACGTATCATACAGCCTCTCCAAATATTAAAAGGCATGTCACTTCCATAGGTTGTTATTGCAGACAGCAGCAGGAGTTCATCTGTTGTTAGATCTTAATGCAACTATTAGACTATTGATTCTCTAAGCAATGACATACTCAGCACTCCGTCTGACTACTCCAGGGTGAGACCGAATGATGGATTATAATTAAATTAGTGACCTCTTAAGCAGAGATCAGACAGGACTCTATCCTGACCTTGCAGAGAAATCAATATCAAACCAAATCATGGATCTATTGGATTTTGTGCTTGTCAGGTAATCGGGGTAAATCAAGATTGTTTATCAAAAGTAATATCAATGTTTGCTTTTTTATAGCCAATAATGTAATTTATGATGGCAAGTTTTTTATATATATAAACCTGTAAATGTGCTCTGCATATTTACTGACTCTCAACACATTCTCTTCATGTTTTAATTGTCCTATTGATATGAAACTCCCACTCGCTCTGTGATCAGCCTCAGTCTCAATATCTCAATAGAATCTCAATATAACGTCCTCTACTGTGTCACTGTCTCCCTGTCTCTGTGATTTCCCTCTGAGTCTCATCATGTTGGTTATACCTTTATCTTGAATCCTTCAGCTGATAACTGTCAGCACGGCCGTAGCTTGAGACTCTTGTCTGAAACGTCCATCGCTCTGTGTGCCTGCCAGCGAAGTGTTAGAGCTGCTAATCCTCATTCAAGGCTCCACTACACCTGTATCCTTTTCCAGAGGCAGTGTAATCCTAAACTCTGGCTTCGAACATAAACCACACACAAACACACTCATATCACATACTATCACTTTCATACACACAAACACACACACACACACACACAAGCCTATCCCTACTCATGCCACCTCAGTGAGAAGCATGATAACTTGTTAAAAGACAACCTGATAGTCGAGGCAGGTGCTAGTCAAGACACAGTGAGGGTGTCAGACATGCTCAGCAGGCAGGTGTGCTTCAACTCTCATCCTCTTTCACCATCTCCATCTCCTGTGCTTCACCATATACCTCTGTCTAATTGAGTATCAGCCTTACATGATTATTACAGCGAGAGTGTCGAGGAGGATCCCCTTCTTGCCATGCTTTTTAGGATAAAATATGGAATGAAATTACAAATAATTCAGATTCAAATGCCTCTATCCTTCTATTAAAGCACTGAGTATAAAAAGATGTCCTCATGTGGCGCAAATTCACCCCGCAAAAGTTAGTCCGTCTTTAGTCTGCAGAAGGGAGAAAAAGAAGGAAATTCAAGAATGGCAGTCTGTAAGTCCATTTTAATCCTCCTTTTGTCCTCTGGTCATTCTCCTGGAAATATCCACAAGAGGGTATTTGTGCTTAAGAAAAGAAATAAAAACCATGGTGAGTATTCCAGGTGGCTACACTGCTGAGCTGAGTGCAGCGCCTTGTCTCAGGTCAGTGATAAATCACCATCAGCAGCCTCACAAGATGAGAGAAATCACTAACGGCTGATTGGAGGATACTTCTTGGCTTCTCCCCTTGGGCGCGACGGTAAATGCACTCCCCCCACTGCAGCCAGGGGAGCACAAAAAGCGGTTGTTCCCCGGTGGTGAAGGAGCCTGGCTGATCTGTACACTGCACTACTACTAAGCTTAGTTCCTCTGGATTTTACACTGTATAATCTCTCTCTCTTTCTCCCTCTCTCTGTCTCACACCCCCCTACCTTTTTCTCTCCATTTCCAGGGCTGGGCTTCTGCTCTCTTTTCTAGTACCCCATAATTTTTACCCACAGCTCATTTGCTACCCTCTCCCTCCTCCTTGCTCTCCTCTCCCCTGCCTCTTTCTGCTTGTCTGCAGGCAAGAGAGCAAGCACTGGAAAGCCTATGCATAGTGTTTGAGCAGGACAGGGCGAGATAACCAGCAAAGCGACATAAAAGTGAATGGAATATTAAGGCATGCATGCACTGCAATATCTACATTTATGGCATTCAAGCAATTCTGCATCACCTTGAGTTGTTATGAGATGGTATTAGAAAGAAAGGGATGATTGCACTTTTTCATACCAGTAAAAATGCCCAAAGCAGGTAGAGAGCACATGACTGGCTGTGCATTTAGATGAGATTCTGCACTGCCACAAAGAAGGAGGGAAAAGAAAGAGAGGGGGGAGAAAGAGGAGAAACAAGTGAATAACAGGTGTGACAGGATGAATTGAAAGATATGGAAGAGGGCCAAGAGAAAAATGCAAATGATTGTGTGGGAGAGCAGCAGAGAGGCAGTGTTGGGGTGGAACAACAGTTTTCTGCAGTAATCAAAATGACCTGCTGAGGCGGAGGCATATGGAGACATACCGTTTTAAGTACGGGCCCAGCCTGGGTGCGAGTAAAATTCCTCTCTCGTATTCTCCCTGTGCAACTTATACGCTCACACTCAGAACACCGCTCACTTTGTAATTTGAATTTTCAAAAAAAAAAAAAAAGGCTTAACCGGCACATTTACTGCAGTGCCACTGCCAAGTACCTCAGGGCCGGAGGAGTGCGCTGGTCCACGGGGCAGAAAGGATTAGAGGTGTCAACATCAACAAGATAGGAAAATTTTTGCTTACGCTACGCAACCACTCTCAAGGTTGACCTTTCTGTGGGGATACCTGTCAGTTTCCTATTTCTCCGTCTTCATGTGTTTCAACTCTCTCTCAGAGAGAGTTACTTATCAGCTGCCATGAAATAAAGAGCAACTTCTGTAAACATGCAGCGCTGTGTCACTTATTTTGTGTGTTTATCTGCTGCTTTCCCTCACACACACACCTGTGCTCGTGCAAAAACACACACACACACACACACACACACACACACACACACACACACACTAACACATATACACACACACACACAAACACACATTTTCAGCCTCCCCTCTTGCAATATTTGCTGTAAGCCAGTTTGAAACAGGATTTCATGGTGACTGTGTCCGGTTCAACAGGCTTACACATATTTTAGCCCGTCTCAGAATGCTGCAGAGCCACTAATACCTAATGCACCCCACATACTTAACACGTACTCACACAAACACAGACCGAAATCTTCTTGTCATGTTATCTGTTGCATCACTCAGCCCTAATCTGTCTGCTTTAGGTCTTCATCTCAACACAAAAGGTCAGTGTCATGTGGAAAATATCAACTGCCCGTTCCACGAAACAGAAAACTAGAGGTCATCACATTCAAGCAGACAGGTCCTCGTCATACAGCTCATGTCATGAACTCTTACCAGCTTAAATACTGGCTCTTGTCATTTCACATCATCCACTACTGATTCTTGCACTTTTTTTCTCTCCCACCTGGACAAAGGGCAAGTAGCCTGGAGTATGTTGCCCTCATATCTCTCCACTGAACTCTACCTTTGGTCTGACTGTTGGAGGTTACTATACCTCCACTGATCTCACATAATAGCAAAAGCTGAAATACTTTTTACATCTTAGTGTTCCTATAATATTCCACAAGACAACGTGCCATGTTCCGCATCACCAAAAATGCATGACAGGGAGGAATTGCACGTTTTTGTCTCGCATAAATGTCAATGGAAAATATTATACATATACCAGTAAAAGAAAAACAAGGAGGCAAGAGCAGCATTTGACAGAGACTCAGCATAGAGCAGTTTTTCAAGGGGAATAAAAAGGGAGAGGGAGAAGTAAAGGAGCTGAAGAGAGGGATGAAGAGGGCAGGAAATACGTAAAAAGAAAAGAAAAGAGAAGAACAGCCTCTCCCTTTCCAGTGTGGCCTTCCTTTTTCTTCAGAGAGCAAGAGCAATGGCGTACGAGCAGAATTTTAACAGTGTTCTCATTATTTATTTACTGCTCTGAGAAGACTGCCAGTATATAATACATTGCTGCAAGAACCATATTTTGTGTTTTGTCCTTCTGCATGCACACAAGTGGGTGTGTGTGTGTCTGTGTGGGTGTGTGCATGCATGTGTGTATGGGCTCGTGACATGAGTGCCATATCATACTAAGGGCGATGACTGACAGGTAATAGAGAACGACCCCTCGCAGCAGCTTCATTCACATTCTGGAGAAGTCACTGTGTGTTAAAGCCATTTCACAGAGGGAACTATGAGGGCCAGCTGCCTCAAAGCGGCACTGAGATGGCATAAGATGGGACTTCGATATACTGTGGAGAGGCGGATAAATTGAAGAATGAAAGAAAGGGAAAACCAGCACTTTGACTGAGAGGAGAGGAACTCCTCGAAGGAGCAAATCTTAACTGTGTGTAATCGTATTTGAGCGGAGGAAACTTTGGTCAGCAGAAACACAGACTTGTTAATTAACTGGCTGAGGAGAATAGGCTCAAGACAGAAATCAACACTGATATATATCAAGGGAGTTCATGAAGGCAGACAGTATGATGCTAACTGATCTATTCTTGCGAAACAAACAATTATCCCCTTTGTGTTCTTAATTTGGTGGTTGTGGCTCACATTGTGCTGTACTCTTTGCAGATCTGTCCAAAGCTTTTGATACTGCTGATCACAACATTTTGTTATATAAACTGCCTTCCATGGATTTTTATTATTCTGCCTACAGCTGATTCAAAACTCATCTTTCTGTTTAAACTGTTGTTGCCATTGGTTTCAAATCAAAACACCAAAAGATTGATAAAGTTGTCCCAAAAGGATTAATACTAGGCCCCCTGCCATTTATTCTATACATAAATAATACCAGTTTTCCAAATGCGACTTACATTTTTATGCTGACAACAGCGTCTTGTCTACCATGTGATGTACCTCAAAGCAAGCCTTCTTTCTAGCAGTTCTACTAAGACTGAAAAGATAAGCTTTTGATGTTTCCACTCAAACCCATGCCCTTATTCTTAAGGAGAGATGAAGCTTGTTTTTCCCTTCAAAACAAAAACACATTATACAGTCCACTATACTATTTCATTATACCGATATCATGCATGCTTGTGTTGTTGTCACTACTCTTAAACCATTTACCCCAGTGCTATTGCATGTCATATATTACAGCTATACTGATATAGCTTTCTGTTAGAAAGCAGTAACCATTCAGTTAAGACTTTGACTTAATGCATCTTGTTCAAATAGAGGTCCAGCCAAAAAATGGAAATGTTGAACACCATGTACATAACAATGACAAGCGGACACACTTGAGTGTTGCTGAGCAGTATTGAGAATTGAGTTATCTGTCTATCACAAGACACTGACTGGCATGTGGGACATGTTAGTCCTCTCACACAAATTAATGGCTTTTCATGGTCGTCAGGCAGATGGGGCAGGGATGGGAGGGGTGTTATTCCCGGATGTCAACCCAACGCTGTTCTCAGATCCTCACTCATCACGACTCTATAACCTCTATTCCCAATTCTCACTGTGTTCTGCTATCATGTCATACCATGCTTAGCACAGAACAGTGATGGGGCAGAGGGGAGTAAAGGGGAGGTAAGGGGTAAATGAAGGGAGTGGGAGCCAGGGGATTGGCTTTGAACGGCACTATCTCACCTGTAAAGCAGAAAGATTCCAGTGCATATCATCTAATATAATCAGCTGCTGGGCCACCTTCTCCTTCATATGGATCCTGCTGAAAACTGCTTGTGGCATCTTTACAATAAAAGTGTGTAAATGCGATGAGCAAAGAGAAAAAATGAGAGAAAAATACGAGGGTGAAGAGAGCATGAGAGAAAGTTGGGTGGAGGAGAAGATTCAGCAGGTGGAGTAGCAAAGGGATTTGAGTGAGGAAAACACAAAAGGAGTGCATTGGGCGTTGATTCGAATTTTCCAAAGGGAAAGGTGATTACCACGGTACCGAAGGAGAGGAGGAAGGCTTAGTGAGAGTGGCCTAATTAATTTGAGTGCTAACACAGAGACCACAATTTGGAGTCTTCATCTCCCGGCGCTTGAATGACTTGCTCGCTGCAGCCCCTGTCTCAGCCTGTAGACACGCAGTATTACACATCAATTCCCATTTAACAGCATGGGCAGAAACCTGGTGTCGCATTAGCACAACAGGAAGGTGGATGGCGCTGCTACAGCAGCCATGTAGAATATTGAATTAACGAAGGTTCAGTGAGAGCTAAATGAATTACCTAAATTAATATATTATCTCAGACTGAAACATTTTTAAACCCTCTGGCTGTGTGACGACTTCAGCTGTGAGATTCCATGTTATTCCCAGGCAGTTTTCCAATCATGAGGCTTTATCTTCAGTGACTCCTCCAATCAATAAAGACCGTATCATTCATCCAGAAATGTATTTAATAATCAATATCAGCATCTTTCACCCACTTGCCCACAGGGACACACATGCACACCTTGATGCATTATGAAGAGAAAAAGGACAAAATCCCATTAATTCCCCTCCATCTCTCTTTCTCCCCCCTTAGTGATCTCACCTAATGTGATCCCCAATGACTGTCCGCCGTCTAAATGCCTGCTTTTATGGCCAGAAGCTTTGATATTATTCTGTTCTAGCTCAGAGCTCTGGCTGACAGCTGAGCTATCGTTTTTTCCAACATAAAAACCAATTAAAATTCCCTTCAAATTACTCTTTAGATGCAAACGCTGCAATACAAGGTTGAAATATGAATCGTGTTTTTGTTTGAACAAGACTAAGCCTGGCTCAGATGCTTGGAGATGTTTACAAATCATGCCTCCCTGCCCTTCAGTATGAGCATATCATAAACAAAACTTATCCCACCCAGGTGTTTTAAGACATCTGCAAGCTGTGACTCTCCTCCTCCCACATACTCCTACTGTTTTGCCCCGGGCTCAGCCAAATCAATATATCATTAGCCAGTCTCTCCACTCACCCCCTGCTCTCCATCCAGAACACCTTACCTCCCTCCCACTCCACTCCTACTTCTGTCCTCCCCTCACATTTCACACTATTTCATGCTGCTTTCCTCCTTTTACCTCGCCTCTCATCTTCATCCCTTTGGCCTCCACCTCCCCACTCTCTCTCCAGCTCTGCTTCTGTCCTTTGTGTATTTTTTTCTGAGCCGACCACTGATGTGGAGGACAAGTGTGAAAGAGGGGTAAAAATGAGAGAGGGAGGTGGGGGTTAAAGGTGTAAGGGAGGAATCTGAGCCGTATCAGGTAGAGCTGGAAATGGTGGGCAAGGGCACGCGTTGCAGAAATATGAAGGGGGGGGCAGAGCAAAGCAGGGAGGACATAGGGAGCTTGAGGGGGAGGGGAGCCTTGCTGGCTGGCTGGCTGGCTGGCTGGCTGGCTGGCTGGCTGGCTGGCTGGCTGGCTGGGGGAAATGAATGTGTAATTGCGCTGTAGTGGCTCAACCCTTCACCAGACAACTGAGTGATGGCAGGAGCGACAGCCACAACACTCCCCAGTGGAGGTGGTTGCGCCTGCGGGTTGCTGTGCTGTTAGGTAAACAGAGAGGGTTGTCAGTATCAGCATACAGGCGCCAACTCCACCAGGTAGCGACGCGCCCAAACCCTTACTGCAAGTGAAGTGTCGGACATGGCAAATGAAGAGCAAGCGTGGCTCAGGAACACCAGAAGCCAGAATGAATACTGATCATCTTCACTGATGAAAAAAAAAAGTGTACAGAAAAGGGGTTTTAAAAATTACTGTATATTTTAGCTATAATTATTGGCTCACATCTCCTTCTCTGTGTCTCCTCTCTCTCCTCTCCACTGCCTTTTTTCAAAACAGGCCACCCATTCACTCACAGCCAACCCCGCCCTTCTTACATTTTTTTTATATTCTATCCTCAATCTCCTCTTCACCACCACCCCATCACCACCCACCCCCCCCACC